>NW_022436953.1:14707947-14776344 GCF_009761245.1 Sapajus apella
GAAAGAAAATGAGTGGTGGAGACATCTTGATGATCTGCAGACTAAAATACTGTGAAGCTGTTATGAAGACAGTAGGATTCTCTATGTGCTGAATTATAACAATGTCCACTCCATATTGGGGAAAGATAGGATATGTCTGGTCACTAGAATATGATATCCTTTCTGTAAAATCAGAGTACATAATTGTGTGTTGGGGGAAGCAAAATGCGTTAAAAAAAACCTCATTATTATTATTTTTTTACTCATGGTTATACTTAGCAAGATATTAACTGTTCTACTTCTGAATTATGGGTTTATAGGACACCGTTAGTTCCTTCTCTGCGCCTTTTGAAAATTGCTCGACTCATGTTTTAAACAATACACATGATGATAATAATTGTTAACTTTTATTTATGTATCAAGCATGTGCTTTTGGATTATGCTTCCTCTCAATCTTCACGTTATTTTCTATCTCTTTCTGTATTTTCCAGATGGGAAAACAGGTTCAAAGAAGGATAAGTAACTTGTCCAGGGTAAAAGGCATTCTGACTTCAAATTCATGTCTCTTAACCACTCCTCTATTGCTTTTATTATTAGAAAAAGAAATCATTGTCATTTCCAAAAAATATATATTACATGTAGAGAGATGTAAATATACACACACATATGCATAAATACATTCTCTTATAAATGGTATATATAAAGATATAAAATATCTTTATATATCAAAATGATGTATATATATTTTTAAAACATATTTATATAAATCTGTATGTGTATATATACATAGGTACGTATACCCCGCAAGTATATATAAAAGATATAAAAAGCTGATATAATAGTGCCTGGAAAATGGTCAATAAATTGTGTTTATTCAACTTCCTAAACCCTCCATGCTTGGAATATGAGCAAAAACTATGTTTATTTAGCATTGTATCCCCTAGCAGCAAGGAGGTGTCTTTAACAGAGCATTAATATTAAACAAAGATCTTTTATACATGTAAATATAATAAACAATAGAAAATTGGATTACACTGCATGCCCAGCAGTGAGCTCTTCCTGCCATGCCCCCACAGCCTACTGTCTTCTGCAATGAGCACTGACCTTTCTCTAGGCTGTAGATGGAGTCACAGCAGGGGTCAACGAGGCCATGGTGTGGATTCCGGGGCCTGGCATTGGCCAGCCTGCTCTATGCTATGAGTAGGAGAAGCCTCTAGAGAGAGGCTGGCTTTTGGATATAAAAGGATGTGCATTTCCTCTTCACAGAAATCTGGCCTTGCAACAGCCTAAATGAAGACCTCATCCTTTCTGCTCAATGTCATTGTTCATCGACACTTGGAGGAGGCTGAGCATATAACCAGGCCATGGAATGGGTGAGTGCTATTTATGGATCCCAGGTGGTGCCCACAGTCCTGAAGGCGCTAGTTGAGTTTTCTGGAAAAATACCATGGTTTCTTCAGTGAGAATACAGCCCCCCATATTTTTCCTCTGGTACTGGCTCCTAAGCTCAGAGAGTATACAGAGAGGGTCATGCTGAAATGAGCACTGACCACAGAGAAAACGAGATACCCCAACAAATGTTCCTTTCTTGTGGTGACAGGATGGAAACTGCCAACCTGTCTGCAGGCACCTCTCTAGCTGGAAGGAGGCACCAGAACACACACATGCTCTAGTGTGTGACATGCTGCTGTTTCTTGAAAGCCTGTGTGAGAGGTCAGTGCCATCAAGTGGCTGAAAGGGGAGTGGGCAAAGGGAAGGGTATCTGCAATACAGTGGCTTCCTAATACTTCCCCTCTCCTTCCTGCATTACCCGACATCTCTCAGGATTCCCTGTGCTGTCCTGGGCTGACTACAGGGTACTGGATTAATCTCTTCTTTTAAGTTAGCTCTCAGGTGTCCTTTACACCTTAACCTTTCCATCTATTGGGTCTAGACTTCCCTGCTCAAATTGATTCATCTCATCGTGAGGAAGAACTCAGTGACTACAGACCAAAGACTCCTTCACTGGGTAGGAAAGACTAAGAATAAATCAGTGTGTTTTGCACTGAGCTCTGGTTTAACTCAAGGAACTAACTGGTAATGGAGGAATTTCAGGCAGGTGGGAGAGATGGATGGATAGACATTTTTTATTAGCATTTTTCTAATCAGTTAAGATAAGTGACCACAATGGATAGACATTTTTTATTAGCATTTTTCTAATCAGTTAAGATAAGTGACCACAATGTGCAGATACCACATTCTACAATATGAGGAAACACCCAATCTTTATGTCCTATTTGTGCCCTCAAGGAGGTGATAAGTCAGCAAGGGACCTAGATCATAAACATATGGATTAAAAATATAGTCACACAAGTATTTAAAAATGATAGAATAGCATAAGATGTGACATAAGTATGCAGAGCCAGTCAGGGAAATAAAAGATGGACTGGGAATAATGGTAACTGAGTATCTGCGGTATGCCAGATACTATCAAGCACTCCCATAAATTCTTTTTTATGTAATCCTCCCTAAACTCTTTTTTATTTCATGGATCTCAAAAGAAAACACCCAAACTCTTTCTTTTTTCTTTCTTCTTTTATTTACAGAAGTTTAAGAAGTACAAGTGCAATTTTATTACATGGATATATTGCGTAGTGGTGAGGTCTGGGCTTTTAGCCTATCACCTGAATAGCATAATTGATTTTTAAATGGTGCTTGAGTCAACATTTTGCAATGTTGAAGTATCACTATTGATGGTTCTAATCTCCCCTACTCTTTAGAAGCCAACACTTTTCAAAGTGTGCCATGTATGAATGGCATTTGGATCAATACATGTATTAAAATTTAACAGTAATGTCCTTTAAAACGAACGACCAAATTTGTGCTAATCCCCAAACACTCTGTCTGCCTAAAGCGTAGTCTGTAAGTTAGCAGCATTAGCATGACTGGGTGCTTATCAGAAATGCAGACTCTTTGGTCCCTCCTGTGGCCAGCTAATTTTACAAGAACTTCAAGGGACTTCCTTGAAGTTTAGGAAGCACCCAGATGGAACACAGGAGTAATTTTGCCTCAGGTATCGAATTCTTCTTCCTCCAAGTCTTCTTGACTCTTGTATAGCACACAGTACTAAGTGGTTAACCAGTTGGCCAAGCTGTTAAGATTAAAATGTACAAATTTGAAATAAAAGATTCATTGAGTAGTTAGGACCAGGAATAAAAGAAAGGGAATGAGAGTAAGAAAAGAGAAAGCTATGAATACACAAATACGCATAAATACACACATACACACACACCTGCATTATTAGAGTACTATAATGATGTCCTAATTACCATCCTGAATCAAGTTCAGTGCCATGTACATCATTATTCTGACAAATATTTATGAGCCCTTATTGATTAAATCAAGTTTGCCTATGATTTGGCCTCTATTTTTTTTTTTTTTTTTTTTTTTGAGATGGAGTCTTGCTCTGTCGCCCAGGCTGGAGTGCAATGGTGCGATCTCGGCTCACTCCAACTTCTGCCTCCCAGGTTCAGATGATTCTCCTGCCTCAGCCTCCCAGGTAGCTGAGATTACAGGTGCCCACCACCACACCTGGCTAATTTTTTATATTTGTAGCAGAAATGGGGTTTCACCATGTTGCTCAGGCTGGTCTCGGACTCTAGAGCTCAGGCAGTCTACCCGCTGTGGCCTCCCAAAGTGCGAGGATTACAGGCATGAGCCATCGCGCCTGGCCCAGCCTCATTTTTAAGAAGCTAGAGGAGTTAATCTCAAAATGAAAAGTAATGTCGAACTTAGGATTCAAATACTTTGCAACATGTTAAATGTGTGCTAAATGAATTTTCTCGAAATCTAAGTTTGGCCATTTTATGCTGAGATAATTGGCACCTTACGCCCCCACCCAAGCCCACACACCTACCTCACCCTCCACACAAATGGGTAATTAAAATTTTATTTTAATTGACCTGAAACCTTTTCAATGATCTTAGAAGAAATAAGGGAGACAAATAGGGTGAAGAAAACCAGAAAAATATTTTTAAAAATATTATTATCAGTTTTTGCTGTTACTTGCTGATCTAAATTTATGGATGAATATGACAATTATATTTCTTAAATAGCTACATAATACAGACCATCTTGAGATAGTCTTCAGTATTCTGTGGCTTCCTTCTCTGAGGATCAGAAAGCCTTGCATAATCAATGACACTAGTCGTTGCAGTCCTACATGTCCTTAGAAGACTTTTAAGACCTCAGTTCTGTGTGGCTTTGGTGTAGTCTGCAAGATCTGTGTTAAAAGCTTAGAGATAGAGGGCTCGTATACATAGACAATTACGCACAAAGAAGTGCCGCATTTGGCATTTTAATTTCCTTCCATAGCTAGTCACCTTGTCTCTTTGAGAGTGTGTCTTTGTAACCTGGGAACTAGCTATATTTTTTATTTGAATGGTACTGAGAAAATATCCTATGTAAAGCTAAATAGTCCCAGAGAAGGTTCAGGAATGCTGCTAAATATAAAACACGAGTTAAAAAATTGTAGGATACAAGACCAATATGTAAAAATCCGTTGTATTTCTGGGATTTATTCCATTCCGTTGGTCTATGTGCCTGTTTTTATGCCAATACTAAACTTCTTTTGTTTTTTAAAATATACTATAATAATATAGTTTAAAATCAGGAAGTGTAATGCCTCCAATTTTGTCCTTCTTTTTCAAGATTGTCTTAGCTATTAGGGGGTCTTTTTTTGGTTCCATTTGAATTTTATGACTTTTCTTTGTGTGAAAATTGCCATTGGAATTTTGATTGAGATTGCATCGAATCTGTAGCTCTTTCTGGGTAGTATCGACATTTTAACAATATTAATTCTTCCAATCATAAACAAGATATATATATTTCCATTTAATTGTGTCTTCCTCAGTTTCTTTCATCAATGTCTTGCAGGTTTCCATATACAGACCTGTCACCTACTTGATTAAATTTATTCCTGGTAATTTTTTATGTTATTGAAAATATGATTGTTTTCTGATTTCTTTTTCAGATAGTTCATTGTTATTGTATAGAAATGCAACTGTTTTTTGGTTGACTTTATATCTTACAACTTCACTGAATTCATTAATTGGTTCTAATAGTTTTTTTTTTTTTTTTTTTTTTTTTTTTTTTTGTGCTCAGACAATAATTTATGTTTTATTTCTCTGGAATGTTTTTTAGCTCTGCACATATATTGCCCTAAGAAAAAGCTCTTTTTGGGGATCAGTAAAGAAAAAAATAATAATTTTAACTTCCAAAATTAAATCCTGGGATAAAAATATCAAAATGAAATCATACTTTCATGGTGTTCATGTCAAATATCCTGTTTTTTTTTTTAATTTTTATTTTTTTTTATTTTTATTTTTTCCCATTTATTTATTTTATTGCATTTTACATTTTGGGGTACATGTGAAGAACATGCAAAATTGTTGCATAGGAACACATGTGGCAGTGTGATTTGCTGCCTTCCTCCCCATCACCTACATCTGGCATTTCTCCCCTTGCTATCTCTCCCCAGCTTCCCACCCCCACCGTCCCTCCCCTATTTCCCCCCAACTGACCCCAGTGTGTAGTGCTCCCCTCCCTGTGTCCACGTGTTCTCATTGTTCAACACCCGCCTATGAGTGAGAACATGCGGTGTTTGATCTTCTGCTCTTCTGTCAGTTTGCTGAGAATGATGGTTTCCAGGTTCATCCATGTCCCTACAAAGGACCCAAACTCATCGTTTCTGATGGCTGCATAATATTCCATGGTGTATATGTGCCACATTTTCCCTATCCAGTCTATCGTCGATGGGCATTTGGGTTGGTTCCAGGTCTTTGCTATTGTAAACAGTGCTGCAATGAACATTCGTGTACACGTGTCCTCATAGTAGAACGATTTGTAATCCTTTGGATATATACCCAGTAATGGGATTGCTGGGTCAAATGGAATTTCTATTTCTAGGTCCTTGAGGAATCGCCACACTGTCTTCCATAATGGTTGCACTAATTTACACTCCCACCAACAGTGCAAAAGTGTTCCTATTTCTCCACATCCTCTCCAGCATCTGTTGTCTCCAGATTTTTTAATGATCGCCATTCTAACCGGCGTGAGATGGTATCTCAATGTAGTTTTGATTTGCATTTCTCTGATGACCAGTGATGATGAGCATTTTTTCATATGTTTGTTGGCCTCACGTATGTCTTCTTTTGAGAAGTGTCTGTTCATATCCTTTGCCCACTTTTGAATGGGCTTGTTAGTTTTTTTCTTGTAAATCTGCTTTAGTTCTTTGTAAATTACGGATATCAGCCCTTTGTCAGATGGGTAAACTGCAAAAATTTTTTCCCAATCTGTTGGTTGCCGATTCACTCTAATGATTGTTTCTTTTGCTGTGCAGAAGCTGTGGAGTTTGATTAGGTCCCATTTGTCTATTTTGGCTTTTGTTGTCAATGCGTTTGGTGTTTTGGTCATGAAGTCCTTGCCTACACCTACGTCCTGAATGGTTTTGCCTAGATTTTCTTCTAGGGTTTTTATGGTGTGAGGTCTTATGTTTAAGTCTTTAATCCATCTGGAGTTAATTTTAGTGTAAGGTGTCAGGAAGGGGTCCAGTTTCTGCTTTCTGCACATGGCTAGCCAGCTTTCCCAACACCATTTATTGAACAGGGAATCCTTTCCCCATTGCTTGTTTTTGTCTGGTTTGTCAAAGATCAGATGGTTGTAGAAAGGTTGTGTTGCCTCCGAGACCTCTGTTCTGTTCCATTGGTCTATATCTCTGTTTTGGTACCAGTACCATGCTGTTTTGATTACTGTAGCCTTGTAGTATAGTTTGAAGTCTGGTAGTGTGATGCCCCCCGCTTTGTTCTTTTCGCTTAGAATTGACTTGGCTATGCGGGCTCTCTTTTGGTTCCATATGAAGTTTAAGGTGGTTTTTTCCAGTTCTGCAAAGAAGGTCATTGGTAGCTTGATGGGGATAGCATTGAATCTGTAAATTACTTTGGGCAGTATGGCCATTTTCACGATATTGATTCTTCCTAACCATGAACATGGGATGTTTCTCCATCTGTTTGTGTCCTCTCTTATTTCGTTGAGCAGTGGCTTGTAGTTCTCCTTGAAGAGGTCCTTTACGTTCCTTGTTAGTTGTATTCCTAGGTATTTTATTCTCTTTGTGGCAATTGTGAATGGAAGTTTGTTCTTGATTTGGCTCTCTTTAAGTCTGTTACTGGTGTATAGGAATGCATGTGATTTTTGCACATTGATTTTGTATCCTGAGACTTTGCTGAACTTGCTTATCAGTTTCAGGAGGTTTGGGGCTGAGACGATGGGGTCTTCTAGATATACAATCATGTCGTCTGCAAATAGAGACAATTTGACTTCCTCCTTTCCTATTTGAATGCCCTTTATTTCTTTTTCTTGCCTGATTGCTCTGGCTAGAACTTCTAATACTATATTGAATAGCAGTGGTGAGAGAGGGCATCCTTGTCTGGTGCCACATTTCAAGGGGAATGCTTCCAGTTTTTGCCCATTCAGTATGATAATGGCTGTTGGTTTGTCATAAATAGCTTTTATTATTTTGAGATACGTTCCATCGATACCTAGCTTATTGAGGGTTTTTAGCATAAAGGGCTGTTGAATTTTGTCAAAGGCCTTCTCTGCATCAATTGAGATAATCATGTGGTTTTTGTCTTTGGTTCTGTTTATGTGGTGAATTACGTTTATAGACTTGCGTATGTTGAACCAGCCTTGCATCCCTGGGATGAAGCCTACTTGATTATGGTGGATAAGCTTTTTGATGTGCTGTTGCAATTGGCTTGTCAGTATTTTATTGAAGATTTTTGCATCTATATTCATCATGGATATTGACCTGAAGTTTTCTTTTCTTGTTGAGTCTCTGCCGGGTTTTGGAATCAGGATGATGTTGGTCTCATAAAATGATTTGGGAAGAATTCCCTCTTTTTGTATGTTTGGAATAGTTTCAGAAGAAATGGTACCAGCTCCTCTTTGTATGTCTGGTAGAATTCAGCTGTGAACCCATCTGGACCTGGGCTTTTTTTGGGTGGTAAGCTCTTAATTGCTGCCTCAACTTCATACCTTGTTATGGGTCTGTTCAGGGTTTCGGCTTCTTCCTGGTTTAGGCTTGGCAGGAGGCATGTGTCCAGGAATTTATCCATTTCTTCCAGGTTTATTAGTTTGTGTGCATAAAGTTGTTTGTAATAATCTCTGATGATGGTTTGAATTTCTGTGGAATCTGTGGTGATATCCCCTTTATCGTTTTTTATTGCATCAATTTGGTTATTCTCTCTTTTCTTTTTTATTAATCTGGCTAGTGGTCTGTCTATTTTGTTGATCTTTTCAAAAAACCAGCTCCTGGATTTATTATTTTTTTGAAGGGTTTTTTGTGTCTCTATCTCCTTCAGTTCTGCTCTGATCTTAGCTATTTCTTGTCTTCTGCTAGACTTTGAGTTTTTTTGATCTTGCTCCTCTAGCTCTTTCAGTTTTGACGATAGGGTGTCAATTTTTGATCTCTCCTTGCTTCTCATGTGGGCACTTATTGCTATATATTTTCCTCTAGAGACTGCTTTAAATGTGTCCCAGAGATTCTGGTATGTTGTGTCTTCATTCTCGTTGGTTTTGAAGAACATCTTTATTTCTGCCTTCATTTCATTGTTTATCCAGTCAACATTCAAGAGCAAGTTGTTCAGTTTCCATGAAGCTGTGCGGTTCTGAGTTAGTTTTTGAATTCTGAGTTCTAACTTGATTGCACTGTGGTCTGAGAGACTGTTACGATTTCCGTTCTTTTGCATTTGCTGAGGAGTGATTTACTCCCAATTATGTGGTCAATTTTAGAGTAGGTGTGATGTGGTGCTGAGAAGAATGTATATTCTGTGGATTTGGGGTGGAGAGTTCTGTAAATGTCTATTAGGTTTGCTTGGTCCAGGTCTGAGTTCAAGTCCTGGATATCCTTGTTAATTTTCTGTCTGGTTGATCTGTCTAATGTTGACAATGGGGTGTTAAAGTCTCCCACTATTATTGTGTGGGAGTCTAAGTCCCTTTGTAAGTCATTAAGAACTTGCCTTATGTATCTGGGTGCTCCTGTATTGGGTGAGTATATATTTAGGATTGTTAGCTCTTCTTGTTGCATTGATCCTTTTACCATTATGTAATGTCCCTCTTTGTCTCTTATGATCTTTGTTGCTTTAAAGTCTAATTTATCAGAGATGAGAATTGCAACTCCTGCTTTTTTTTGCTCTCCATTTGCTTGGTAAATCTTCCTCCATTCCTTTATTTTGAGCCTTTGTGTATCCTTGCATGTGAGATGGGTTTCCTGGATACAGCACACCGATGGGTTTTGTCTTTTTATCCAATTTGTCAGTCTGTGTCTTTTGATTGGGGCATTTAGTCCATTTACATTTAGGGTTAATATTGTTATGTGTGAATTTGATACTGCCATTTTGGTGCTAGCTGGCTGTTTTGCCCTTTAGTTGAGCTGGTACTTGTTGTTCCTTTATATGTGTAGAACCTCTTTCAGGAGCTCTTGTAGAGCTGGCCTGGTGGTGACGAAATCTCTGAGTACTTGCATGTTCCCAAAGGATTTTATTTTTCCTTCACTTATGAAGCTTAGTTTGGCTGGATAGGAGATTCTGGGTTGAAAGTTCTTTTCTTTAAGGATGTTGAATATTGGCCCCCATTCTCTTCTGGCTTGTAGGGTTTCTGCTGAGAGATCTGCTGTGAGTCTGATGGGCTTCCCTTTGTGGGTAACCCGACCTTTCTCTCTGGCTGCCCTTAGTATTTTCTCCTTCATTTCGACCCTGGTGAATCTGACGATTATGTGCCTTGGGGTTGCTCTTCTTGACGAATATCTTTGTGGTGTTCTCTGTATTTCCTGGACTTGAATGTTTGCCTGCCTTGCTAGGTTGGGGAAGTTTTCCTGGATAATATCCTGAAGAGTATTTTCCAGCTTGGATTCATTCTCTTCGTCGCATTCAGGTACGCCTATCAAACGTAGATTAGGTCTTTTCACATAGTCCCACATTTCTTGGAGACTTTGTTCATTCCTTTTTACCCTTTTTTCTCCAGTCTTGCCTTCCCATTTTATTTCATTGAGTTGATCTTCGACCTCTGATATCCTTTCTTCTGCTTGGTCAATTCGGCTGTTGATACTTGTGCATGCTTCACGAAGTTCTCGTGTTGCAGTTTTCAGCTCCATCAATTCACTTATATTCCTTTCTATTTTGTCCATTCTTGTTAGCATTTCGTCAAATCTTTTTTCAAGGTTCTTAGTTTCTTTGCATTTGGTTAGAACATGTTCTTTAAGTTCACAGAAGTTTCTTACTACCCACCTTCTGAATTCTGATTCTGTCATTTCTTCACACTCATTCTCCATCCAACCTTGTTCCCTTGCTGGCGAGGAGTTGTGATCCCTTTTAGGAGGAGAGGTGTTCTGGTTTTGGGTGTTTTCATCCTTTTTGCGCCGGTTTCTTCCCATCCTTAAGGATTTATCCACCTGTCGACTTTGTAGTTGCTGGCTTTCAGATTGGGTCTCAAATCTTTCAGATTGACGTTCTGTTTGTTGATGATGAGGTTATTTCTGCTTCTTGGTTTTCCTTCTGACAGTCTGGCCCCTCTGCTGTAGGTCTGCTGAGGTTCACTCCAGGCCCTGCTTGCCTGGGGTTCACCTGCAGCAGCTGTTGAACAGCAAGGGTTGTTACCAGTTTTCTTCTTCTTCTATCTTTGTCCCAGAAGGATACCTGCCTAGTGTCAATCTGATCTCTCCTCTATGAGGTGTCTTTTTGGATATATAGGGGTCAGGGAGCTGCTTGAGGAGACGGTCTTTTCTTTATAGGAGCTCAAATGGTGAGCTGTGAGCTCTGTTGTTGTTCATTCAGAGCTGCTGGGCAGGTACTTTTAGGTCTGCTGCAGCAGAACTCATAAACTGCTTTTTGTTCCCAGGTGCTCTGTCCCAGGGATTTAGGGCTTTATTTATGAGTTTCCGTTCTGCTGCTTCCTTCTTTTTTTTTTTTTTTTCTTTTTTTCCTTCAGACCTGCCCAGCCCAGCAAGGAGGCAGCCTAGTCACTGTCGGCCTATAGCAGCTTTGCTGAGCTGCTGTGGGCTGCGCCCCGCTGCCGAGTGAACTTCCCTGTAGTCCTGTTTATATGGGTGTAGTTAGAACTGCTTTGGCGATGGTGGCCCGCCTCTGTTGGGGTGGAGTCTCTGCTGTGGCGTGTTGCCTTGGCAACGGC
The DNA here is from genome assembly GCF_009761245.1 of Sapajus apella. Taxonomy (NCBI): domain Eukaryota; kingdom Metazoa; phylum Chordata; class Mammalia; order Primates; family Cebidae; genus Sapajus; species Sapajus apella. Next base: position 14,719,147 of record NW_022436953.1, read on the forward strand.
GGGCTGCCTCAGCAATGGCGGGTTGCCTTGGCAACGGCGGGCTGCCTCGGTAATGGCGGACGCCCCTCCCCCACAGAGCTGGACTGTCCCGGGTTCAGCTGCGCTTGCTGTGAAACTCTCAATCCAGAGTTTCTGGTTGCTGTTCTTTTGTGGGGGTGGGGCCAGCCGAGCCTGATTGCCTGGCTCCCTGCCTCAGAGCCTTTTTTAAGTTGGTGTTCCAGTCGCCTGTTGAAGAGGCGCCGGGGTCTGTTTGTTTTCCCCTGCGGCCACTCACTGCGCTGGCTTAAACAGCGGCACTGAGGTTTGTGGCGCTTTTTTTTCTTTTTTTTTTTTGCCCTGGAATCTACTGTCCTGGTTCTCTGCTCAGTCCCCTTTTTGAACCAGCATATGGGCGACTTCCCATGGCTCCAATCGCCAGCCAAAAGGGCACCCGGACCGGTGTATTTTGTACGGAGAACCGCGGCTCCGGGGCGCCGACAAAGCAGCCGCGCGGGGCAAAGCAGCGGCGCTGGCCGAAACAGCCGCGCTGGCGACCGTGGAGCACCTCTGCCCGGGAATTTCCTAGTCTGTGGGCAATAAAAACGCGGCGTCCACTCACCCTCTGCGCTTTCACTGGGAGCTGCAATCCTGAGCTGTTCCTAAACGGCCATCTTGGATCTCCTCCGACGATATCCTCTCTAATAGTTTTTTTGGTGAAGTCTTTGGGATTTTCTCTATGTAAGATCGTGTCATCTGCAAATAGAGACTATTTAACTTTTTTCTTTCCCATCTGGGTGCCTTTTTTGTCTCATTGCTCGGGCTGGGACTTCCAGCACTGTTTAAGAAATGTCTCTTCAATAGATGGTATTTATAATTACTGAATATCTACCCACAAGAGATAATAACTGGATATCTACATGCAAAGGAAGATAACTGGATTCTTGTCTATACCATACACAAAAACTAACTTGAAATGGATTAAAGACTTCAATATAAGATCTGAAATAGTAAAACTCCTAGAAGAAGAAAACACAGGAAATTGATCTTAGCAATGATTTTAGGGGGAGATATGACACCAAAAGCAGAAATTAACAAGTGGTACCACATCAAACTGAAAACCTGTCAGCAGCAAAGGAAACAACCAACAACATAAGAAGGGAACCTACTGACTGGGAGAAACTCTGTGAATGAAATACACATGTGTCGAGGAAAAATGTTGAAATGAGAGAGTCCTCTGAACAAGAACATGGGACTAAGCTTACCACCAGTTAGAACCCCTTCAAGAGAATGTAACCATTGTGCCAACACTCTCCAGTTTCTCCTCAATGCTACAAGTGGTAGAGGATGTATACTTGGTGTTATTACTCTTTTAGACAAACTAAGGGAGAAAACCTTGTAGCTGTCTCTTTGGGCTTTACTTAGAGATGGAGAATTACGGGAATTACCCATATGCTTTGCAACCATTGCCCAAGCTGTGGGACGATAGCTTTTCCCTTCACTTACACTTTCTCAGGCTTCTCTATTCCTTAAGGTGATTCTGGCTTCCCTTCATCAGAGATACTTTACAGGAAGTTTATTGAGGCAAAGGGTGACAATTAGGTGTTCTTTTTTTGCTAACTCAGATTGATTGTTACTGGCTGAGGGATTACTATGTTATTTAAGAAGGATTCCAGGGTCTGATGGTATTTCATAAATGCATGTCTGAGGGCATAGGCATGAACCATGTGTGTTCAATATTTACCATTTCTAGTCTAGGCTTAGAAGGTGAAAGATCCCTTGACAGACTAGTGGGACACTGGTTTATTAGTCCTAAACTGTATCACCACCAGAAGCAGCCCCATGCACTGTTTTCTTCTTTCTCCCTCTGTTCAGCACCTCTACATCTACATTTGAGGGTGATGAGCAAGTTTTGGTCTGAAGAGTTGTTTCCAATTACCTCATCAGATATGATTTTGTTTGATGTCTTCTCATTCTTATAATCTGTGCAGTGGGCATCTCTTAAAAACTCAATGGTTTCCTAAGTAAGAGAAGACCAAGATTTGTTAGTCTGCCTGGCTAGCTTTCTTTTGAAATAATCAGGTTGCCTCCTCCCTAAAGAGTGGCTTCCCAGCTGGGAAGTCATCACCTGTCACTCTTGAGTCAGTTACTGAAAAACACTTTGTCCTGCTCATACTGTGAGCTATGATTGTAACCCAAATTCCCCTGATATAGAGACTCTGCTGACAGGTGAGGAATGTTTACATGCCTACCTCCAACCTTTCAGTAAAATCCTCTGTTGAGATTGAAGCTAATGTCTCTAATTACCAGCTTGGGCCATTTTTGCAGGATTGTTTCTCTTTGGCCTTACGAAAAAGTGACAAGATACAAAAAGATGAGTTAAAACCCTAATAAATTACACAAATCAGCTCTAAAATGAGCTCCAGATTTTCTGGCCTTCAGTGAAAAGTTGTGTTTAGTGGGAATTGAACTGGTTTTTCTAGATAGTCCTAGGTCAGAACTTTCTCACTAACTGGTGACCTGGGTGAGTCATTAGCCTCCCTAAGCCTATATTTTCTCAGTTGTAAATTGGAAACAATAATAATTACCTCCTTGGGCTGGTGTAAATATTCTGGGTACTCAAGACCTCTCGATAGTTTTCGTACTCCTAATGCAATAGGTACCCAGCAAATGCCCTTTTACCTTCTTCTTCCCTTGTGTTTAATGGAAGGTCTTATTATGATTTATTTTGATTTGATTTTAATCCTAATAATTGTTCTCAGGTATTGTACTGTTGCCATGGGTTTTTCTAAGTAAAAATCACATGTTCATAAACCTGAGGAGAAAGTGAGACCTTAGTGACATCAGGACCCGGAGATCAGTTGGAAAGAGAGGTGGGTGCAGTTCAGAAGCCTCCAGTTTGCATGAATCTTTAAGGGATTGCCAGATTATTAGACTCAGGGCCTCATTTATTCAAAGGCGGCTGAAATATGACAAGAGAAAAAGTACTTGGAAATGTTTAGAAATATGACCTCTAAACAAGGCTGGACTCAAGCCAAATTGGGATATAGGTGATAGTGCATTCATTCATTAATCTAGTCAATCACTCATGTCCCAGATACTTACTTAGTGTTTCCTGCGTACCAGGCATTATATCAGTTCTCGTGTCAAAGAGTTCATGATAGAGTGAATCAAGAGTAATTATAATACCATGTGGTATGTATCTCTAGTTAACTAAAATGGTGAAGATAAAGCTACCTTTATGAAGTATTTTAAGGTTCTAAAACCAGCCCTCTCTCATTAGTATTTGTCTCCCACCAACATCTATTCTCTTTTTTTTTTTTTTTCCTGGATGTCAAAAAAGTATATCCAGAGAGTGATGGCATGTTCCAACCATGCTTTCAGGTTGGTGTCACTGAGTTCTCCCTACTAGAGTTTGAGCAAAATTGTTGAGTGCAACTTCTGTGTCTTTTATTTAAAAGGAAATCCCTTGCTACCAATTTCCACTATTTATTCTCCACTGGCTGGAAAGACAATGCCAGACAACCTTGGAAAGCATATGTTGAGGATAACAGAGACTTCCTGTTTGCCTGATTCCCTGGATGACCTTGTGAAGCAGAGTGAGCCAGCTGTCCTGGCACATGGGAAAGCAATGAACTTCCAAGTACTTTAAGCCACTGAATTAGGGGGATCTCTTTATATAGCTTCTACTGTAATAAATTAACTAATCATAAATTTGTTGAGGTAACAAGGTAACTTAGAAGAATATGAACCAAATTCCTAGGTATATAGCTGTCAAACAAACTCTGGGTCCAAGTTCCAACTCTAGAATGATTTTATATCTAAGATTTTATACACTGCAAAATTGAAATAACTTCTCAAGTCTCCAGGATATAAAAGGTTCAAGGTTTAATCTTTTTCTAAGGCTTTATCTCTTTGCTAATCTAAGATATGCAAAAGCAGTGAAAAAACAAGTGAGCATGGAACACATTTCTCTTGGAGATGGGGCTGTTGGAGACATACAGTTTAAGGACAACAATGGCAGCAACAAGAAAGCCAATGCCTGACCATTCAAAGTCATACTTGAGAAAATAGTGCCAGAAAAAGAAGAAGAAAGGCTCCCTTTGGGATTCATCTTGTTTATTCAACCCAGGCAACTCAGGAGCTACCAACTCTGGACATGTAGCCTCATCCTATCCCATTCAGCTGAAGTCTCCTTGTTTGCACTATGCCATATCCTTTGAGTTAGCTTTTCTGTGACTGTCAAGAGCCAATGGCCATTGCAATCTGTACAAATGGGAGAAGATCCTTTCCATTTATGCACCATTCATTCATCAAATAGTTACTAAGTGTGTATTTTATGTCAGGAAGATTTAGATGTCTGTTTTAAGAGGGGACATGACCAAGAAACCCTGTTCCAGAAATACAGGACTAGAATGTGCAAGAAACACAAAACACAGGTACAAGAAAGATAAGAAAGACAGCAGTAACCAACAAGAACTACACAGGAGTGCGGAGGCACAGCACAAGGCGGGCGTCTGCTGTCAGTCAGCAGCTTGTGTCTACTGTGATAAAGGCACATGATTAATTACACACGGTGTCTATATGTATGTTCCCTCACTTGGTAATTGCAATTAGCTGCAGAAGCAATGAACATATTGCTCTTGGTGAATGTCAGGACATTTCACTGGATTTCCCTTGGTTCTCTGTGAAGCCACAATTAACTTCACTAATTATTCCCTTTACCACATGTGCTTTGCTTAATGAAGAACCAAACTAATGAATGCTGATCTTTTAAAAACTTTTTTTTTCCCCAAAAGCCAACTTGGCTACCATCCAACAATGGCTCCTTAGACAAAATTGTGAGTGTCAAACTCATCCAAAGCTGGGAGGAGAGAGGAAGCAATTTTCAGGTTCTAAAATTTCTTCATTCCTTATTCAGGGAGGGAGAGGCTCTCTGCACTGACTATAAGCCATGTTGCATTTTTGGCTGGATGTGTTTTAGAAGTTTATGTAGCTACCCAGTCAGGCATCTCTGCAGCAACCCCTCCTTAGCAACTGGTAGAGGTGGCGAGTTGACACACCAGAGATCTCCAGTGTGCCAAGCAGTAGGCTTGGAATGCGGGCCCCCTGCAAATGAACAAAAACCCGACTCTGATGCCAGCAACATACCCAGAGTTGAGCAGGGTGCCTTCCTGTCTTTTATGATATAGATAACATTGATTCAAATGTTTTCTTCTTGAATTTTTATGACTTTTCTCAAGATGACTATGAATCTCTTCCCTTGCCTTCCCCGTGACCCCCGTGTGTGTAGGGGATGGCTTGGGGTTTGGGTTCTTATGTTCACATACCTTGCTTTTACCCCCCATTATGATGATTCAGATATGAAACTCAGCACCCTTTATGATTTACACACACACACACACATACACACACACACACACACACACACATGCTTACATTCCCAAAGCATTCATGAGAATCAGAATTGGGGAGCAAGATAGTAGATGGATGTATTAGTTCATTTGCACATTGATATAAAGAAATACCTGAGACTGGGTAATTTATAAGAAAAGAAGTTTAATTGGCTCACGACTCTGCAGGCTATACAGCATCTGCTTCTGGGAAGGCCTCAGGAAGCTTCCAATCATGGCAGAAGGCAAAGAGGGAGCAGGCGCATCACATAGTGAAAGCAGGAGCAAGAAAGTGACGGGGGAGTTGCTACACACTGTGAAAGGACTGAGCTCATGAGAACTCACTACTGTGAGGATGGTACCAAGAGGGATGGTGCTACACCATTCATGAGGAATCCACCCCATGATCCAATCACCTCCCACCAGTCCCCGCCTCCAGCACTGAGGAATACATTTCACTATGAGATTTGGGTGGTGACACATAACCAGACTGTATCAGGGGATTCATATCAAATCATCCCAAACCAGCTCACATGGAAAAGTTGGCATCACCACCTTAAGAAATCCTTCAGGCTCCTGTCTCCGTGGAGCTCTTTATCCCATTGAGTTTCAGCTGGGCCCACCTTGTGAGGAAGAACATATTTCCTTCCTTCTTATTTTCTGCAAAGCAATTTAATAATTCTCCTCTGAAACCTTCGTGATTCTGCACCTCAAGTGTAATCACCACTTTTTTCCCCTAGAGACAAGGAAAAAGAGAGAGAGGCAAGAGAATATTCTCTTCAACAGGAATTCTTGTGCCAGTTGCCAGGACAATACTTCTTTTCATTTCATCATTACTGCAAGGTATCCTCCTATTACTTAAAATCCCTGGAGCCCCAGAGAGTCTTCCAATACCCCACCACCTCTCTAGAGTATTGTGATAGCCTTGTAAGTCAGGCCGGGTAGCCACATTTTACCAATAGGGAAACTAAGCATTCAGGTGATGAATACCCATATGTACATAGCTTATTTTTGGTAAAGTGTTTTTTCTCCCTTGTCTTGCTTTCAGATAGCTATTTCTTGGAGGTGCTAGAGAGATTGGGAAGTAATGACCCATCTAATTGGCCCCTTCTCTCCCTTGTTCTCCATCTTGCCTTAAAGCAATGCTCTGAAATATTATATATGAAGCGGAATGTGAGAGAAGCCAACCTGTGTTGTGATATTTGCAATGCTTCCCAATCTTGACCCTATGGAAATTTTGTTGCCAGATAATTCTTTGTTATGGAAGAGGGAGGGTGTTCTATGTGCCATGTAGGATGTTTAGTAACAGCCTTGGCCCCTACCCACTAGATGCAAGTGAAACCCCTGCTCCCAACTCCATAGTTGTGTCAATCAAGAATTCCTCCAGATTTTACAAATGTCTCCTTGGTTGAGAACCACTGGATTATTGTTACACACCCATTGTGATGACCGTTTATAATCTTTAGGACTGGGACTGTGGATAGTCAGTTATGTTGAACATTGCGGAAAGGAGACGCCAACCATGCCCAGCATAGAGAGAAAAAAGGAAAGTTGGAATGTTGTATTTCCTTTTCAATGGAAAGAGGTGATGTGCTTTCACTTTGGTGGGACAAGGAGAGGGAAATATGACGATTCTTTCCCATGGCATGAGCTCTTCTGATGGGTTATTGCTGCTGATAGCCCTTGTTTTTATAACTAATAGTCAAAGCAATGCCAAGCACCACCAGTCAGACACTTAGGGAAAAGATGGAGTATTTGACTAGCATGCCACTGTGAAGGCATAAATTGTTAAAAGAGCAAATGTAAGCTGGACAGATTTGTAAATGTGGCAGACGGTAATCCTGGTATTTCATGTTAATTGTTTTTCCCAGGCAGGAGACCTCCTGTGATTTACATTCTGGTGCATAATGGGCGGTGGGGCTGAGCCAGATAGCTCTTACCTTCAGAGAAGACCAGTGGGGATGTGACAGCTGCCTAGATAATGAAAGGGGAAGCAGGGTGCTTTGCTGCTTAGAAGCTCTCTTTTATTCTCGAGCACTAGGGTGCTGTCACATGCCTAGGAAAGGCCAGGGAGAAGAGAAGAGAGCACTTAGCTGAAGAAGGACTGACGAATAGGTGGCAAAATCCCTTCCCATCCAATACCTCAAGACCGACTTGCAAGCAAAGAGCAGGGAGGGCACCAGACAAGCCCTTGAGGTTTGGCTTCCCTGGCCCTTTCTGCAGCTGGGACCCAGCCATACGTGGTGGGGACAGGATTGGGAATTAGGGACTTCAGAAAGGTTTTTTATTTTCTTTCTTAACTTTCATTTTAGGTTCAGGGTACATGTTCATGTTTTTTATAGGGGTAAACTGCATGTCACTGGGTTTTTGTGTACAAATGATTTTGTCACCCAGGTAGTGAGCATAATCCTTGATGGGTGGTTTTTTTCGATCCTCACCTTCCTCCCACCATCCACCCTCAAATAGGCCCTGGTGTCTATTGTACCTCTGTTGGTGTCCATGTGTACTCAGTGTTCAGCTCCTACTTACAAGTGAGAGCATGAGATATTTGGTTTTCTGTTCCCGCGTTAGTTCGCTTAGGAAAATGATCCCCAACTGCATCCATGTTGCTGCAAAGGACATGATTTCATTCTTTTTTTCTTTTTTTATGTCTGTGTAGTATTCTGTGGTGTGTATGTATCACATTTTCTTTATTCACTTTATCACTGATGGACATCTAGGTTGATTCCATGTCTTTGCTATTGTGAACAGTGCTGCAATGGACATACACGCATGTGTGTCTTTTTGGTAGAATGATTTGTATTCCTTTGGATATATACCCAGTAATAGGATTGCTGGGTTGAATGTAGTTCTATTTTCAGTATTTTGAGAACTCTCCAACCTGCTTTCTACAGTAGCTGAACTAATTTACATTCCCAACAGCAGAGTATAAACATTCCCTTTTCTCTGCAACTTCACTAGCATCTGTTATTTTCCGACTTTTAAATAATAGGCATTCTGACTGATGTGAGAGAAACACAATGAAAAAAGAAAGTATCAGGTCAATATCCCTGATGAACATAGAAACAAATATCCTCAAAAAAATACTAATAAATCAAATACAGCAACACTTCAAAAAGCTAATCCACCATAATCAAGTAGGCATTATTCCTAAGATGCAAGATTGGTTCAACATATGCAAATAAATAAATGTCATTCATCAGATAACAGAACTAAGATAAAAACCATATGATCATCTCAATAAAGGCAGAAGAGGTCTTTGATAAAATTCAACATCTCTTCATGTTAAAAAAAAAAAACAACGAACTAAGCATTGAAGGAACATACCTATAAATAATAAGAGCTATTGATGACAGACCCACAGTCAAAGTGCATGGGCAAAGGCTGGAACCATTCCCCCTGAGAACCAGAACAAGACAAGGATGACCACTTTTACCACTCCTCTTTAGTGCTGAAAGTCCTAGCCAGAGCAATCAGGCAAGAGAAAGAAATAAAAGGCATCCAGATAGAAAGAGAGGAAGTCAAACCTATCTCTCTTTGCAGATAATAGGAGTCTATGCCTAGAAAATCTCATAGTCTCTGCCCGAAGAGTACTAGAACAGATAAACAACTTCAGTAAAGTTTCAGGGTACAAAATAAATGTAAAAAAATTAGTAGCATTTCTATACATCAAAAATTCCCAAGCTGGGAGCCAAATTAAGAAAGCAATCCCATTCACAAGAGTCACAAAAAGAATAAAATATATAGCAATACAGCTAAATAGGGGTGGGGGGAGGTAAAAGGTCTCTACATTGAAAATTACAAAACATTGCTCAAAGAAATCAGAGAGGTCACAAACAAATGGAAAAACAGGGTTTTAAAATACAGACCGGGGAAACTTTTGATCAGCACAGAGTATGGTTTTTATCCTTGCTTACCTGGTACATCTAAGGGGCAGTTGTGAAGAGAAAATAGGTAAAGGTTGGTTGTCTCCCAAGTTATAGATTTCTTTGTTTCAGTCTTTCTGAGGGCACTTTGCCCAGAAGCTATTCTTCCTGTCTCTAAGCCACAGGGATGAGATAATCTGCTCCTTCCCTTAGTGGGGCTCTGCCAATGGGTTACCTTTAAACTTGAGCAGAATTGGGAGGGGGCATGGTCAGAGGAGGCCTTGGCAGTTGGTCAAACAGGGCAGGAAAAGAAGTTTATATGTAGACATGATTGGGCCCAGGAGCCATCAGCATCAGCAGGACCCTTGGAGAAGCTGTGGCGTTGACAAGGCAAGGTGAGCTCATCAGGCAGTTTTGTGTCCATTTGGCAAAAGCTACAGCTGTTTTCAGAAATCTCATCACTGTAGGGTTCTGGGTCAGAGTGGAACCAGTGAGAACTTTGTGTGGATTTAGAAGATGGTAGTGAAACAGCTGCCTTTCCTTGTGGAAAGTGGTCGTGGCCATCTGTAGTGACAGGGGACCCTGGTGCTCATGGGTCCTGGCTTGGCTTGTGCTGCCTGCCTCTCTGGTCAGCTCATCTTGCTGACGGCCAGCCCCTCTCACTGATAGTGCTCCAGGCCCACTACCAGCCACTTGGTACAGATCCTCAAAGGATTAGCTCCACCAGATTTCTCCACCAGCTTCTCCTTTGAGGTCTTTGAGCCAGGCATCCTTGGCCTCTCGAACTCTCCTGCAGCACTAACTTGTTCACCTGCGTGAGGTAAACTTTAGACAGCCATCTGGTTAGCAGCCATCTCTTTCATTCTCCGAGTTCACTTTCCCAGCTCCTCCCATAACTATATAAGGCCTTGTTCTGTAAAAAGACCTTTTTTTTTGGTGCTGTGCAGAGTATTTTGTTTTCCCACTTGAGACTGACTGACCCAGTGGAGGCGGCTCCTCAGGAGTTTGGTTTCCCGTTAGAATCAAGTCTCATCTGGTCCAAGGAGAATAGGCTGCCTTAAAAGTTGATATTGAGCAGCCCAGAAAAGAGTTCTGGGGAATGAATGATCCCAGCATTCACTCCCTCACTCCCTCATTCATTCACACTTCAATTGATAGGAAGGGAAGGGCTGTGCCAGGGAATGTACTAGAAATACAATTAATTGGTGATTAAAACAGATGTGGCTATCTTCTTCAGAGACTTTAGAGCTTAAATCAGAGGACAGAAAATTAAAAAGTAATAAATATATGCTTATAAATTATTTTTGTTTATCACATGGCCCTTATCACAAACAATAAGGTAATCGAGAATAGTGTAGGTGAGGATGAGACCCCTTTAAAGTAGGGTGCTTGGAAAGGCCCTTCTGAGGAGTTGATGTTTAAGGGAATACTTGAAGGGTGAGATGAATTCATCCACAGAAAATGTTGATTCCACACGGAGGGAACAGTGTGTGAGAAGGTCCTGAGTTAGGGCAGATGTATCACAGCACACAGATGGAGAACAGCAGGGAATTTTCTTGTGGAATAGTGACAAGCTCTCTCACTGGAAAAATAGTAGCTTCCAGCCAAAATAGAGTGGGGCCCAAGAACCCCAGAACTCGTGAAGCCAATTGGTATAGGACCACATGAAAGTAGAAAACAGACCTAGAAGTCAGAGCGGGCAATAATCAGGAAGAGAGGGTCAGGATTGTGCGTAGGACCAGGGCTGTTGCTGGTCCATGTACTGCGATTGTGGAAAGGAAAAAGGGGTACCCTTTCCTCTGAGCGGTTAAAGCCTGGGACCAACATTATTGGTTTCACAGGTGAAGCCTGGGCTGGATTTCAGCTCCTACATAAGCACAGTCCAGCCTGGATTTTCATATTTAGAGCCTGGATCAAGACTAGGAGATTATGTTAGGTATTAAGCTGCCTGAGACCAGAAGAGTTTCTGAATCTCTTGCTAAAGAGAGATTTGGCAAGTGAAGAGTCTGCATCCAGTTATGTGAAGAGCAGCTAGCTGTTGGTGTACCTAAACGAACTATTAAGTCAGCCGGTGCTTCTGATCTGTTATTGTTCATTTTCACTTCTTTGGTTATTTTTAAAGGCTTTTTAGTTGCTATTAACCAGATGTACAAAAACAAGATAATCCCCTGACCATTGCCTCAGGATCTTGGTGCCAGGCCTCAAGGGCACAGACACAAGTTACACAGCTGGGGCTATCTCAGGTTTGAGTGAAGCTGTCAGTTTTCTGTAGTGGGGAAGAGGGGAAAGGGAAAAGGAGTCGCATTTATTGAACTCTTACTGCACGTCAGGTTGTGCTGGCCACTTTACCTACAGTTGTCATTTAACTCACATAACCATCCATGAGACATAAGACAGGCGCTTTCAACCCCATTCGACATAGAAAGGCTCTGAAGGTCAGATAAATTAAATAACCTACCCACGTCTCCAACAGTAAGTGCTGAATGGGGTGTGGTCCCAGGTCTGTTCCCTCAGGAGCCTGTGTGAGGAAAGTGAAAGCAGATGCCTTTGGAGTTGCTGTCACCAAAGCAATCTGGAAATAGACTCAGATGGTGGCCAGCTTGGACATTGTGTAGATTCCTCTTGCCACCTGTGCCAATGAGGTACCTGTCTTTATTTCTCTGGGATGAGTAATCCTGCATTGGAAATTAAGGAAGAGGAATTTTCTGCTGCAAGCAGCCTTTGTTTGCTCTCCCATGAGTAGATCAGTCTAACCATTCATCGTCCGGGGTCTCCAATATGCTCTGTGGACATGGTAGCCTGTCAGGGAGCTGAGCCATGTAGGAATCCTAGTGTCACCTTGGGAACAAGTCCTGGAGCTTCTCAATATATTTCCAATTAACATTGAACCTGGGCTTTGTACATCTGACCTGAGACTAAATTCAGCTTCTTGGCTTTCCTGAGGAGGAGAGAAGGGAGGCCACATCTCTGAGCAGAAAATACATCTTTGATCAGGAAAGGCCCAACCCTGATGGATCCTCACTCTCTAGACTATCAAAAGGAGAAGAGACACCTGTGTACAGTGCACACACACACAACCCTCCAAAACAGAGGGCACCCCCTGAGAAGGCCTAGAGCTGGCATTTTGACTTTATATTAGTTTTGATTGTTTTATCAAGTCTGTGACAAAGAGTCTGCAGGGCAAGTATCTGAAAGTAGAGTTTCCTTGCTTCCAGGCAAACAACCTCAAATCTGAGAATTAAAATCTCTCTCTCTCTCTCCCTCTCTCTCTCTCTCTGTGTGTGTGTGTATGTGTGTGTGGTATATCCATGCAGGAGAGAACCATCTATATTTGAATTAAAAGAAGTCTGGCATAGATACCAATCAAACACTCATAGGTTTCTTGTCTTTCATAATAATGCCTACCCAGAGATCAGGAGCTTTAAAAGGCTGCCCAAGTGGTGAAGAGCCATGCTCTGGTTCTCATGGCTACATATAGATGAGACCAGGGATTCTCACTTTTATTCTTCCTTTCTTAAGGTTTTGAAACAATGTCTACCTGTTAAGTGCCAGCTCTTCAGAGAGATCCTAAGCTGGAAGCAAGTATTCAGGCATGAGGAGAGCCCCATTTGGCCAGTCACTTGACATGATAGGCTGTGTGACCCAGGGAGAGTGTTGAGTCAGATTACTGCCTTTTGGTGAATTGAAAACATGGCAGCAGAGAAGGAGTGATTAACACAAGTTATAGCAGGTTGGCAGGTACGGATGAAGAGGCTGACTTGGGAGACAAAACTGAAAAGTTGATTTTATCCTAGCTGTCATTGCTTATGGACATGGCAAAGCTTTTGCCTGGAGCCTAATCAATGTTAGCAACCTTCTGCCTCCCTCCAAATTCTTCATCAGCATGGTGATACTGACTCACAAAGACCTCTCCTTGCTACCTAGAATACCGTAGTTCTCTTACTGGTTTCCTTTCTTAACTCCTTGCTCCATTCCCTCCAAAGAGCATTGGTCACAGTGATAGAATCCAACTTACCCTAAACTGCTCAGTTAAAGGGAGCCCAAATCATGTAACTAGGAAATTTCGGGATGATAGGATTTAGAATTTAAGATAGCTTCATATCTACAGCCCATCAGCTCAGCAACCCTAGTGGAGTCCTCTTTCTCAATATTATAGCACCTATACCTGGTGCCCTTGGCTCTGAACAGCCTGGCTTGGGTGATGTACATGCCTGCAGCCAGAGACAATCACTGTGGCCAGATGAAGCTATTGATGAAAACAGTCAAACTCTGTAAAATATTTGAAGAGATTTGTTCTGAGCTAAATGTGAGTGACCACGGTCTGTGACACAGCCCTTAGGAGGTCCTGACAACATGTGCCCAAGGTGGTCAGGGTACAGTTTATGAAATATTTGAAGAGATTTGTTCTGAGTCAAATGTAAGTTACCATAGCCCGTGACACAGTCCTCAGGAGGTCCTGAGAATATGTGCCCAAGGTGGGGTACAGCTTGGTTTCATATATTTTGGGGAGGCATGAGACATCAATCAAATACATTTAAGAAATACACTGGTTTGGTTCAGAAAGGCAGGACAACTCAAAGCGGGGGCTTTCAGGATATAGGTAAATTTAAACATTTTTTGTTTGACAATTGGTTGAGTTTATCTGAAGACCTGGGATAAACAGAAAGGAAATGTTTAGGTTAAGTAAGACAAAGTATTGTGGAGACCAAGTTTTATTGTGCAGAGGAAGCTCTCAGCTGACTTCAGAGGCAACAGGTTGTAAAGCGCTTCTTATCAAACTTAAAAGTGTGCCTGGCTCTTAGTTGATTATCTCCTGGATCTGGAAAGGAAGGAAGGGGAAAAAAAGGTGGGGGGAAAGGGGGATTCTCTATAGAATGTGGATTTTTCCCACATGGGATGGCTTTGTAGGGCCATTTCAAGATATGACACAGAAACATGTTTTGGGGTAACATATTTTGACTTACTTTCTTGTTATGCCAGAGTCAGATTGGAAAATAAGTCATGATATACAGGGTTAAATAAAACCCATCTGATGAGAATTTGTGGTTTGTAGGGCATGACACCTCAGACACCTTAGATAGGAATTTGGGCAAGATGAAAAAAAAATCAAAGTTTAGTCCTCAAAGTTAAATGCTTGTTGATCAAGCCTGGGCCTACTAGAATCTGAGAACAGAAGCCTCCCCAAATGACAGGGACTGAGAATGGGAGAGAAATGCAATTATCAGAGGGAAAAATTGATTTCAGGCAAAGAAAAACCATAAATGTTTACTACAGTATCATTTTTTAAAAAATTTATCATTTTATATATTTTTAAAAAACAGACAAAAATGTCTATGACCCCCCAACAAGTTTTTAAGCTCCATAGAAATATAGTGTTTGTCCATTTTGTTCACTAATAGACTGTTAGTGTCTATCATAGTGTGTGACAAATGGTAAATATTTAATAAACATTAGCTGGATAAGTGGATGCATGCCTGCATGCCTGCCTGGGAACTTGGAATCCCTTGTATGGTCTTAGAAGAGCACAATGATGAGCCTTGCGCAAAGAAGAGGAAGAGAAGGGTCAAATTTGTCACTTCTTTAAAGATTCTTTTGTAATTTTAAAACGTTGGTGAATTTTCTTGGCTTGTATCCCTATATGTTTAGAAGATCGGAAGGTTCTTAAAGAGGCTCTTCAAGACTCTAGCTGAAAAACAGGAGACACCTGCCTACCTTTATTTTCATCTCTGCACATCTCTGAGTAAGAAGGTTACCAGGGCTTCTTACCCGTGTGCTTCTCCTGCTCTCTCACTGCTTGGTAACTGTCTCTAGGGATTCTGTTCTTTCCAGCACAAAGGTCTGTAGAAAGGGGTGCAGTTAACAAAAATATCCCCTGTTGGCCCCAAAGGAAGCCCACAGGATCTTTTCTGATCAATGTAGGGGAGTGATGAGGTATAACAAAGTCATGAACCTGAGATTTCCCAGACTCTTTTCCATGCCCTCAGACACGTGGTCTCTGAGCTGCACTTCTCAGTTTTTGAGAAGCTAAATGACAACCACACTCCAGAAGTGGCTTCCTCAGGAATGCAAGTAAATTCATCTCCTGCTTCTGACTCTTCTTCTAAAAGAGCCTCTCTGAAACCTCTATTAAGATGGTTTACTGGATGATTTCTTAACTGCAGTGGGCATACGCACACCTAAGATCTTCCCATCTGGGTGACATTTTCCCACTGAGCCTCTCTACATGTAGAATTGAAGGTTCTGATTTAGGGGTTATTTCCCAGAAACTCCACACCCTCTCTCATAACACTTTTCTGTGTCTGCCAATCCTCATGGTCCTCAAGATGTTCTTGAGGTCCTGCCTCCATATTTCTGGCTCACTGTTGACCTCATGTCCTCCCCTCCCATTGGAAATGGGGACACAAGCTAACAGTACTGCTTCAAGAGCTGGTACTCAGACCTTTTTTTTTTTTTTTCTGAGTCAGAGTCTTGCTCTGTCACCCAAGCTGGAATGCAGTGTCATGATCTAAGCGCATGGCAACCTCCACCTCCAGGGTTCAAGCAATACTCCCGCCTCAGCCTCTGGAGTAGCTGGGATTACAAGCACAAGCCACATGCACAGCTTTTTTTGTTTGTTTGTTTTTGTTTTTGTATTTTTAGTAGAGATGGGATTTCACCATGTTGGCCAGGCTGGTCTCAAACTTCTGACATTGTGATCTGCCCACCTCAGCCCCTCAAAGTCCTGGGATTACAGGTATGAGCCATTGCACCCAGCCTGGTACTCAGTTCTTAGAACCTTCCCTTGCCTCTAGATCTTTAAGTTAAATAAGTCTAATTCTATAAACTATTTCACAGAAGAACTACAGTTTTTAACAGAAGGGTAAGGGAAGACTTCCCATGACCAAGTCACATTTGTACAAAGATTTAAAAACAATATATTAGGCAGGATCTCTGTAGGAAATGGTTGACTAAATCAAATGAGTGTCTGAACAGAGTTTAATAAAAATATGGCTCCCCCAAAATAAGAATACCTAGGAAGGAAATATAGGAAGCATGGTGAAGCCCTCAAAAACTATACCCAGCAAGAGTTGGAGGTACTCAATGACCATTACAGTCGTTGGAGACGGTTTGCTTGGCATGAGCTGTGCCTTGAATGGAGCATCACAGCCACTGCAAAATTGAGGCTGGAAGAGAGGGAGCTGAGGGAGGAAATGCCCTAACCTTCTTTCTGTCTTATATCTAATTCTTATCAATGCTTCCATTGAACCCGACCAGAAATCAGAAGGCAGAGGAGCTTGATGATGCTGTCCATAGAGGTCAGCCTCTTGAGACTGAGCAGTGGAAAGTGATATGGAGGGACAAAGAATAGAGACTATATTTAGCAAAGAGCATGAGCAAGCTAGCTCTATCCAGGCAGGAGAACCGTAAGTTCAATTGTTCTGAGATCTGAGCGTGCCCGGAGTTCTTGAGTAGCTGCAAGGAGGCGGATGTGCCTGGAGCAGAGTGAATGGAGGAGGAATTGTTTTTGAAGATTCAGAAGATATTTCTGGCTTTGACAGTGCCTTAAGTAAAAACTATTATGCAGCATGATGAATCTAGCCATTGCTACCTGGAATGTTATAATTAATAGAGATTTTGACTTATTGACAACGTTATTACATCATCCTTAATTTTCAAATTGCTAACTGCTGCATGTGGGTGTGGCAAGGTGAGAGGGCTGAGAAGCTCATAACCCCAGCTAGAATCACCTCCCTCTGCTCAGCTCCAATTGATCAAGGGCAGAGGATTAAGGAGTGAGAAGTGGGCTAGACCAAGGTACTATATAGCTATTTCCAAACAAGTGAGCCAAGACCCCCCGACCCCATAGAACAGAATGGGAAGAAAATGGTGTTGAGGGGCAGTGCTTGGCACCTAAACTTCATATTTCTTTTGATTTTTAATAGCTTCGTGTTTCTGATAACTCTTGCTTGTTAGTTGCTGGTCGAGGCATTCTAGAGGCAATCATTTCCCTGGCATTTCTCTTGAGTCTGTTCTGTTCTTCTTACAAGGCATTTCTTCTCTTCCCAGGAAACACACAGAAACTTGGCACAATTATTTATCAGTGGCTATTTAAACCTTTTTTGTTTTGTGCCCACAAATGTCTTCTGCATATGTGTGTGTGTGTTTTTCCTGCCTCCTCATAGACAGTAAGCTGCTCAAGAAGGAGGCAGTGCTTGTTGCAGACTAGAATATACCCACGGTTTTTAGTGCCAGGTCTAGAAACCACTGGCTACTTCATAGAAAGCAACATGTTTGGGGTGCATTTTTTAGGAAGTCAGTATTAGTGGGCTGAACATGGAGTTATTGGGAAATGATTTGTGATGAAGGTTGGGATTAAGCTTCACTGTGGGAGATAAATAAAATTTTGATAGATCAAGGGCAGGAAAAGGGGTGTTTTTAGCCAGTGCTATAGAATAGATAGAGCAATGGCTTGCAATTGGGAAGAATTATGATTTATTGGAAGAAAGTGTGTGACTGGAGTATAGTCCACATGCTAATGAGAAGCAGGAAGTAAGACTAGAGGGAAGAGTTGAAGATTTTCTACTCCCTTTTTTAGTAAGTGAAGGACATCAGGTCAGGAATGGGGCTGAGGCTTGACTAGAACTAAACTAGAAGTGGTTTATTATGGTAGTTTATAGCAAGAGGGCAATACAAGTTGCTGTTGTTAGAAAAATAGAGAGCCAAAGAGGTGATCAGAACAAAGTATGCAATCAAATGAGCTTCTCTAATGTGGGTTCCATCCACAGGACATCACAAAGAGGCCTCTGATCTTAGAAGGAAGGAAGAAATCTGGTTCTGAGGCAAAGAATAGAAGAACAAGATTAAATGGGTAAAGTGGAGAGAAGGAGAATAAGATTGGGGGATCCATTTGAAAGGCAAATGGGGACACAGCTAGGGGACATCTCTAAGGCTGTGATATCAGTTTGGGACTTTCTTTTATAGAGGGTCTATTTATGCAAGATCTTTTTGGTGCCTATGCCAGCTGGACACCTCCGTGTCTGGCCATGCCCCTGCCCAGGGCCTTACTTGGCTCTGGCATTGTCACAGGAGATGCCCTTCCCACTCGACCCAATGGGCTACACTTGGCTTGTACTCCAGCTTGGATCACATGCTGGCCACAGGATCCATGTTCAGCTGGGATGGAAGTGCTGCATCTGCTTTGCTTTGGGCACCAGCATCTGGATGAGGGGAATGCAGTGATTCCTGAAAAGCTTGGAGCCCAAAGGGGGTGTTATTCTCACCATCTGCAGCTCAGTGGACAGGGGTGTGTTAACAGCTCTTTCAGTCCCATGGCCTCACTCTGGCCCATGGCACCTAGACTGGCCTAGCCCTGCCACTTCTTCCCATTATGTGGGGCAACTAAATGGCATTGGTGGAGGATGGAGGGCTACAGCATTACTGTCTTTTTCAGACCCACATTGGGTAAGTCTTGAGTTCTTGTCCTATGTCCAAGAAGAATGAGGTTATGCTGACAACCAGAGGGTGGGCAGGATGGCAGGATGGAGAGTTTTATTGAACAATGAAAATGTTTTAAGCAGAGAGGGACCTGAAGAGGGTAGCCCCCTACCTGAAGTCGAGTAGCTCTTTCAAGTGTGGCTGAGTCCAGGGCTTTTATGGGCTTAGAGTTGAGGAGTGTGTGCTGATTGGTTTGTGAGAATGCAAAAAATGCCAAAGAAAGGCACCAAAGAGGGGCACGATAGCATAAAAAACCAGTTAGGGAAGGGTAGGTATATATAAAATAGGTGAAGGGTGGGGATCAGTCAGAGGAAAGCATACCAAACAGGAAGAGAGGTTCTCAATCTGGTCTGTGGATTTACTAAAGACTTGTATCTTGATTATCAGGCTTTAACCTGTCTTTGGTTTGAAGGTTAGGTTTCACCAGTGATCTGCCCCTGTCTACCTCCTGACACTATCACTATGACTTTGCCCATGGGTGGTAAACAAGTGGCTGTTAAGGGTTCCTGGCCATGGGTTACCCTGAATGCCAGGCTAAGATGTTTGACTCTTCTCCATTGAGCCATTCAGTAGCTCCAGAATTCTTGCCAAGACAGGAGTTCAGGTAACCATTGCCTATGCAACTGATCTGACACATCATCTCTGTGCCTAGGCTGTGCTGGCCACTATAAAGGACACAGAAATGGATGACTCATCACTCATCTTTTAGAATTTTAGTGCATTTTCTCATTCTCAGCTCACATCCGTTCTCTGGTTAGGCGTTTTGCAGAACCAACTGCTTAATTCCCGTCAGATATGTTGAGTCCTATGACTTGAATATTTGTATTTGGAAAGGTGTCCTTGTTTCTTTCCTTTTCTTATATGAGCAGCCACCTTTCTGCAGTTGAAAGAGGAAAGGTTCAGATGTGGATCCTGGCTCTGTCTCTTCTATTTCATATCCTTTGTAAAGTTACTTTAATTTCATCTCAACCTTGTGAAAGAGACATTATGATTACATTGAATAGAATTGGAAAAGGAGAGATTGAGAGTTAACATAATCGAGTGTGCCTGACACTAGGCCAAAACATTGGTGCTCCTCACTGTGTTAGGAGAAAAGAAAGTAGGAAGGAGACTAATTGAAGTAGACACTGTACTTACATATAGGCAAAAATGAAACAAACAAAAAGTCAAACCAAGCTCTATCAATCTAAACCAAATTAAACCAAACCCAAACAAACAATAACAAAAACCCTTGCAGCCGAGTCACTTTGCAGCTATCCATTATCCAGGAAGACTAAAGGGGACTTTTCCTGCTATTATCCTCCTTTTCTCCTGTCACTGACTAGAAGACCTTCTGTTCTAGGTAACTGATCATTAATCAGCACGCAGCTTCTTCCCTTCAATTCTCTGTCTCCCAATTATCCAAAGAAATAATTTGGCTGAGTGATAAAGGCCTGCATGTTTGCTAATGAAAGGATACTTCTGCTTCTATGGGATAGAAATGAGTATTCTGTGAAATAGCATGTAAGCAGTCACTGTGGCAATTTGTGACCTGAAGCCCCTATGATTCTCAGTGAATCTCTGGTGTTTAATTATGCCAAGGGTTTCTAGAATCAGCCTCTAGCAGTTTCCTCTGAAAACACCGTCAACTACTTGATGGAACCTAAGTAGATGGATCAGGGTAATAACAATTCAGAGAGCTGATTGGAGCCTGGGATAATAAGCCAAGACTGGAGTCAGGACTCGGGGCTCAGTTTAAGTCCCATGGGCCACATAGATTACATTTCCATTAGCACCATGGAATATTTGTTGTATGGAGAAAGAGCAACCACCTTGATCCCAGAAAATGTACGTGATATGGTTTGGCTGTGTCCCCATGCAAATCTCACCTTGCATTGTAATAATCCCCACATGCCAAAGGTGGGGTGAGATGGAGATAATTGAATCAATGGAGTGGTTTCCTCTATACTGTTCTCATGGTAGTGAATAAGTCTCATAAGATCTGATGATTTTATGAATGGGAGTTGCCCTGCACAAGCTCTCTCGCTTGCCACCATGTAAGACATGCCTTTGCTTCTCCTTTGCCTTCCACCATGATCGTGATGCCTCCCCAGCATCATGTGGACAATAGTAAATAAATTCTAGTGGGTACGCCCAGTGAAATGTTATACAGCCAACAGAGAAAATAACTATTATGAAGTTTCTATAGTAATATGAAAAATGTTTGATACAATGTTGATCATAATGGGAAATATTTGTTATCATACAGATGAGGAGAGAGCTTCATAGAAGAAAAGAATCAAATGCTCAAAAGTGTAGCGATAGGGTAGATTGATGGATTGTTTTTTTTTATTTCCTATTTTATGAAGTTTCTATAATATGTTTATGTTATTTTTTCCCAGAGTCAGGCTATGATGGCAGACACACCAGATTTGAATCCCAACATCAAACACTTACAAGCAGTGTGATTGTAGAGTTTTCTTCTCTGTAAAATGGGAGTAATAACTGAATATACTTTATAAGGTTGATATGTAGATTACAGAAAATAATGGATGTAGAGTGGTCCTATAGTGTCTGCTTGGTTGAAATTTATTAATGAAGAGCGATTATTACTACTTTTATAAGGAAGTTGAATGTATTACTGAACATTAATGACAAAAATCTGAATAATATCTATGGGTCTTTCTTGTTTTATGTTTTTATATTTCTTATTTTAAACATGATGTTTAAGTAGGCTTTTCATGACAGAGATGTATTCATAGATTAATGTGAGGCCCAAATGTTGTACCAAAATGATAGAGTTTTGAAAATAAATTTTCCTTGGGGAATAAAATATTATTTCTTTCTACTTAAAATCTGAACTGGTTCCTTCCTGGGGATGTGAAGAAACATACAGTTTTATATTTAGGGGATTTGGGAAGCTGTTAGGTTAGATACTAGTCACTTCCCTTACTTTTTCTTTCTAATAGCTGCCCTTGGTTCTACATAAAAATAAAAAGATGGGTCATTATTTATGCACTTAAGAGCAATAGGAGAATCTTTTTGTTGCTGTATGTTTGGAGCAGCCCCAAATCTTGCATTTTCCAAAACTTTTGACAAACGGGGGATTTGAATGGCTGTTTTGTTGGTACAAGAAGACTTACAATATCTCTCATGTATTTCTAGATACTGATATATAAAGGTTTCCAGGGAGTTAAATGATTCTTTCAGAATGACTTTTGAATGATACATGTGTAAGTAAATCAGATGGGTATTGATTAAATGTCCTCCCAACACAAAACAAATTGACTGGATGCACAAAGGGTTTTCTAACCCCCAGCGTTTGATATCTCTTAATAACATTTGGTTGCTGATTTTCAGCTAAGAGTTGAAAGGTGGAAATCTTACTTGGAAATGTCTTAGGGGAGCAAGGAGAAAGGCAGAAAGGGAAGGAGTAATCTCTGAGGCAGGAGCTTCTGGATCTTTTCATCATGTCCATGTAGCTATCATGCAGTAAAAGAACAAAAACGGAACTTGGAAAAAGTTACAAATTATATGTGCTAATTTCCCCCTCCATTCTGGTGAGATATCATGACAGCATTGTGTCTTGATTAGACTTGATTATAGAAAGGTTGGAGAGAGGCCAAGAAAAGTGGTTCCCCAAGGTGGTGATGGAGATGATTAAGCAGGCCACCTTAATATTGGTCTTGAATTTGGCAGGCCATCTTAAGATTGGTAACACTTGATTCAAGAATGAGTATTCATGAGAGCCTTTGATGCTTGGGTAATATTTTAAAACATGTTGCAGGTGTGAGACTCAACATCACCTGTTTGGATAAATATTCATTGTCTCCTTCAAACTGTATCAATATCCAGACACACTGCTGAAGCCTGTCTTATCCAGCAGCACCCAGCTTGGTAACAGAAGTCTAAGAAACTTCAGAAGCAATGCATGAGTTTTCTGCTCTCATCTGCTTTTGCTTCACCAAAGCATGCTATTTATGCATTTGTGCTGGTGGTGAGAATTAGAGGATTGGAGGCATAAGCATATAAAATATGTTTTTTGTTTTATCCTGTATTTTGTTTCTAATGCTGGACAGAGACCATGTGAAAGTCCTCTGGAGACAAAAACCCATCTCGTCCACTGTCCCTGGCAAAGAATTGTCAATGTATTCCTCAGGATTTATGCCACTCAGCAGCATTTGGAGAACATGGCAATGTTAGTGCTAATTGACTCCTCTTAAAACATTTTGGGTCAGCTGGGCATGGTGGCTCATGTCTGTAATTCCAGTACTTTGAGAGGCCAAGGTGGGCAGATCACCTGAGGTCAGGAGTTCAAGGCCGGCCTGACAAACATGGAGAAACCCCGTGCCTACTAAAAATACAAAAAACTTAGCCAGGCATGGTGGTGCGCACATGCAGTCCCAGTTGTTTGGGAGGCTGAGGTAGGAGAATCGCCTGAACTTGGGAGGTGGTGGTTGTGGTGAGCCAAGATTGTGCCATTGCACTCCAGCTTGGGCAACAAGAGTGAAACTCCATCTCAAAAACAAAACAAAACAAAACATTTTGGGTCAAGTGCCTTCAGTACTGAGTTTATTGTAAGGTCCTTGATTCCTGGTTTTAATACTGGACCAAACACTCTAGGCATCTATTATTTGGAAGAATCTAAATATTTTGTTATGATGAATTGCTGCCTGGGGAATTGACAACACCATTTTCAATCCCTTGTGAACATACTTACTGGTTGGTCCAATAAGAGTATGATTGGAAAATGGATGGCTTTTCTTTGAATGTCTCCAAGTAGGAAAACTATCTTTATATTAAATTGG
Source organism: Sapajus apella (assembly GCF_009761245.1). Taxonomy (NCBI): domain Eukaryota; kingdom Metazoa; phylum Chordata; class Mammalia; order Primates; family Cebidae; genus Sapajus; species Sapajus apella. The sequence continues at coordinate 14,742,643 of NW_022436953.1, forward strand.
TCCACTGATCCCTAATGACATAGAGAAACATGCACTGCCTCAGTGTGGATTAGAGGATCTGAGCAGTGTCTGGCCACTCAAATCACCACACTGTGCTGCCTTCTCCCCAGCCCCATCTCAGAGATCATATGATCACAGCAGAAGATGAGCAAAGGCTGAAACAGAGGGGAGCACCGTACCCATAGGCAACTCTTCTATCACTCTAATGATACAACTTTCCAGGGCCAGGCTGTTGCCTTTTTGATTGTCTGTCTTGGCAGAACCTATGCTATTCTCTGATGAGGGACTCAAAAGCTGCAAGAAGCACCAAGAAAACTTCCTCTTATCTCCGTTATTATTTTTAGGGAGATGATGTGCCCACAATAGTATGGAGCTGAGTGCTGATGCAGGGAGTAGTTTGCACTAAGGATTTGCTGTTTGATCAAAGGGAAGGAGATGAGCAAATGTTGCCCAGGGAACAAACTTTCAAAAGGAAGATTCCCTTAATATTTCTCCTTCTTGTCTTCATTTTAATGATGAAGGAGCAGGCCAGGGAAAGCTGATTTAAAGCTCTCTTTTCCGTATAATATAGCAGGGCATGGTTGGGTGGTTGCAGAATGAGGATATTGCAGTGATCCTATTTGCCAAACCTTTATATTCAATCTTATCTTCTATTTTATCCTCCCCTCTCCCTACTGATCTATTTTCCAGTTTGTAAACTGAATGGCACACAAAGCAAAAGGGCAGAGTGACGTGAGAGGCACAAACCCTCATGTGACACATAAATAACTGATCAGAAGTGACATTTCAAGAACAGTTTAATCCTTTGTAAAGCTGGTTTCAAAGGTCAAAGCTAAAACACCTTGTATACTGGCCATGTTACATTGGACTTTTACATCTCATGGAACGTGATTTACATGCAATCTTTCCCAAATATTCAATGACCGGAATGTCTGATTTTATCAAACCCATAAAATAAAATGTGGTGTCTGTGATGCTGTGGGACCAGAGAGGGCTGACTGAGAGTCCTGATTTCACCAGTTACCAGCTGTGTGATCTGGGGTGAGTGACCTCATTCTGCTCTCTGCAGAATGAAGGGAATCCTCATAACAATTCACGGAGCAGACACTGCTGATAAGTAAGATAGTGTGGGCAACCGCTTAGTTCTGTGTTTAGCCGAGACAGTATCAATTTATGTTAAATGAGTACTTAGCAAATGCCTACCGTATACGAGACTTGTGTCACTCACAAAACTCTCTGGGGTATCAAAGTCTGTCTTAAAAAAAATTAAGGCTTTTGTTGTCACCATTGACCTGAGAAGCTAGTGAAGCAAACCAGACGAAAGCCTTTTAATATTTATAACAAATTCAAGCTAATTTTGTGGATAGAGTTATTTGTGAGCAATTTCTCCAACATCTGTGAATGTTTTTAGTTCATTGAATATTCCACGGATGCCCTTCCAAATGACTAATTTTGGTGTCAGAATTTCTGTTTATTGCTTGTGTGGTGAAACTCCACACCCAACTGCCATCCAAAGGTGCCTCCATCTCTCTCTTCACTTTGTGCCTCCTGTTTGCTTCTTAGTGATGCTTGCATTGAGATAATGTCTTTTTTTTTTTTTTTTTTGGAAAATTGAACTTGTAATAGATGATGGAGTGAGAGATGGGTCACATAACAAAATTAGGCTCATTTTTGGTGCATTCAAGTGCTAGCCTCTGCCCTGAATGGTAAATTACAAAAAATGAACAGGGTACCCTGAAGAGCTGATGGATTTCCTTCCTCAAATTGCTAAACAGTGGATGGAGTAAGGGTGATTTTCCTAGTGTTAAAACTGTTCCCTGCAGGTAATTTTAGGTACGTTAGGAAGATATATTGACTACTTTCGGTCACTAGACAACCATTGCTAAGTAAGTACTTAAGTATTTACATGATCGTAAAGAAGCACCCTAGTACAAATAATTAGCAATTATCTTTGTGGGATGAAGACCTGGGAAGTTTTATTGAAAGAAATGTTCGGACTACAGTTTATAATTCTCTTGAACATGAACCTTTCCAAAAGTAAAGCTTGTACGTAAGAAATGGCTTGGTGATGCTGCACTGATCTTTAAATTCCCCTAATAGAACATAAGGCTTTATGAATTTCAAAGATGTTTCTTGAGCATTAACACATTAGTTGTTCACAACAACATTTGTCAAGCTGGGGTTGGTGGGGAGTTTAGGATGTTGCTTTATTAGCAGAAGACTTTATGGAAAGAATGGTGAATTTAGAATCAAGGAAACCTGAGCAGTGACTGGACTTGTCCTCTTCCTATTCATGTTGCTTTAAGCAATTCATTTGGGCCTCCGTTCTATTGCTTGTGAAAAAGTGGGAGTGGATTAGATCAGGGTTAGCACATTCTTGGCAAGCGTGCTAGCTCCATCTCAACCTGTATCTTTAATGCACATTGCATCCTTAATGTACATTGTTACATTAAGTAACAATGGCAAGTGCGCTAGCTCCATCTCATCCTGCATCCTTAATGTACATCGTTAATTGGCCAGGGCATATTTTCACACTGAGCACCAGAGGCTTTAGAACAACTTCACTTCTGTGATTATATTCAGGTAATTTATGGGTTGAATTTTTCAACAGTTATGACTGAATTCTAACACGTATTATGTCACCATGGACAAAATGAGGTAGTGGTAAGAAGGGTGGATCCTGTGTTCACATCTCAGCTTCATATCTTATTAGCTGGGTCATTTTACTTCTCCACTCCTCTGTTTCTACCTTGTAGAATGGTTGTGAAGTTTAGCTAAAGTAAGGTATCTAAAACACTTAACACAGTGACTGAGATATTTAAAAGATCTTAGTAAATGCTACCTATGAATATTCAATTCTTGTTTTCTGGTGAGTCAGTTAAGAGTTAATGAAGAAAACATTAGCTCAGATAATTGCAACCCCTTCCAAAGTGCTCCAGCATTGCTTAATAACATCGCATGCCAGAAACTACATTTTAAGAGTAGCTCTCACAACACTTAGGTTTTATTAGTGGTTATTAATCGACAAAATCCTAAGAAATGTGTTTTGTTTTATTTTTGGAAAGCAAGCTTTTGGTGTAGCTTGTCGTAATTTGTAAAACTCTCTCCTCCGCATTCTGCATCTTATTTACATTCCAGGCTAGCATCTGCAAATTTTCACCCTGAATCATAAAATGGTCAAAATTTAAAAATAGGAAAAGGATTACTTGCATTTAGGAGCCTGGGTGGCCTTCTGCCTGTAGAATCCTTCATTGTGCTGATGTGGTTTTTTTTCCTAGCTCTTCTCTCACTTTGACAAGGGAACCAAGACGGTGAGACAAAGGAAAAACAGAATCTCTCTTACTTGTGATTCTAAAAGTTCTTCCCCTAAATTCTTGCTTGGTGAAAAAGAGTGTGTATTTATACATTTGGTCTAATTACTGGTGAAAAGCTATCTGTGAGCTGTTTTTATGGGCCTCATTGTTGGGACATCCTGAGAACACTTCTCACTGAGTTTGAGCATTTCCATTCCATAGGGGAGCCTTCATTGTAGAAAAACAAAGACCCAGACACAAAGCCAGTTGATGAGACTTGGACTTCCTCTATTCTGCTCCCTGCTGCCAACCCTGCTCATAGCCAGCCAGACCCCAGCGACTCTGGACATTCTCCAATGCTCAGCACCTGCCTATCAGGCATCATTTGAAATTACAGCGATGCCTTCTGTTATGTAGGAAAAGCTGACATCTTTCAGGGCAAAGGGTTTACATTGGAGGCTCCCTTCATAGATGAAGAAATGCAGAGGAACTTAGGGAAAGCTGTGTTGCTGAGTTCTGGAACCCACAAATGAAGAGTCGTCTATAGAAAAGCTTTGATTCTAAGCTGCTGGTGCTTCAGTGGGAAGCCCAGAGGAGCCCCCAATTTTGACAGATTTATTCCGAAAGATATGCTTGCCCACTGACTGAGCCTTGGTTGTCTTACTCCTGGTGAAGCTACTTCCCCTTGAGTTCCAGCCTCCCTTTATGAAGCATCACTAAGGTTACCTGGAATATAACATCCTATAGATAGGGTAATGAGAATGGCCATAAAACAGCAGGGATTTGGGCTTTTTTTTTCTTTTTTCAAACAAGAGCCATAGTGTACTTGCTGGAGGGTGGAATAGTTCCATAGAGACCTGTTTGTCTGCTGTTTACATAATGAAAAGTGACGTTACTGACATCTTTACCCCAGAACTTGTGTGATTTTTATTTATTTATCACGTAGCTTCTTTATTTATAGTTCTAAGTAGACTTATGTTACCTTGGATATTGTTCACTATGGTCAACACCTCTTATGGCACATGCTTGATTTGGGGGTCTGATTTGGATCTGTCTCCCCACCCAATCTCATGTTCAATTGATATCCCCAGTGTTAGAGGTGGGGCCCGGTGGGAGGTGATTGGATCATGGGGGTAGATCCTTTACGAATGGTTTAGCATCATCTTTTTGGTGCTGTTCTCATGATAGGGTTCTCACATGATCTGGTCATTCAAAGTATGTAGCACCACCCTCCACTGACTCCCGTTCCTCTTCTGTTCATGTCAAGTTCCTGTTTGCTCCCCGTTTGCCTTCAGCCATGATCGTAAGTGTCCTGAGGCCTCCCCAGAAGCCAAGCAACTGCCAATATCATGCTTCCTGTATCGCCTGTGGAACCATGAGCTGATTAAACTGCTTTTCTTTGTAAATTACCCAGCCTCAGGTATTTATTTATAGCAATGTGAGAATGGACTAATACAGGGTTGTTTTTGATTTGGTTTGAGATACACATTGAGATTTCCACATACATCCTCCCATCTATCATTCTGCCAATCCAAATTATATTCTGACCCTGCATCTATTCAAGACATATTTATTGAGAACCTACTATGTCCAAGACACCACTTAAGTGCCAAGTATTCAGCAGAAAACAAAATAGGAAAATAAAAGGCAAAAGACTTTCCCTCTGTTGTGGCCATTTGCAGATGGAGGATGGACTCCCAGTCAAATTTTGATTTGGATATAGAGACTGTGTGTATGACAACATACATACAGCAGGAAGGTATAAAAAATTTGTTATTCACATAAAGAGACTTTCTGGGAATAGTGGGGAGGCACCCAAGCAAGTCCAAAAATGGTGTGAGACAACCAGTAATGGACTGGCTCAAGTTTCTTTTGCTGGGGAGTGAGTGGAGCTGGAATACTGATCCCCATGCTTGTGCAGGGGCTTGTGTGATTTGAAGCTCCCATCAGCACCACAGGAGGGAGCACCCAGGCTTTCTTATCAGCTTGCCTAGACTCGGAGCAGAAGGAGAAGAGGGAGGGGTGGTCAGCAATAAAATGTCAAAAATGGCTTACACTTGTTAAACACTTTTGTTAATTGTAGTATAACACATACACAGTAAGTACACAAATCTGAAGCATACAGCTTATGAGCTTTTAGACCTATGTAAACATAATCCAGAGAAGATAAGAATGTTTCCAGCAGGCACATTGTTCCCTGCGTCCCATCCAGTCAATTCTTGCAAGAAGTAAGCACTATTCTGACTTCTAGCATTAAAGATTAATTTTTTCCTGTTCTTGCAATTTTGCAGTTTTTGTAAGTGAAATCACAGCATGTATATCTTCAACGGTGCCTTTGTATTAAGTCAGGTGGATACATCTATTTACATGGATCTGGGACAGAACTTTCTATTCTGTTCTATCCTGGCACCAATATGATACTGTATTAATTACTAAAGGCTTATAGGAGTTTCCATATTTGATAATGAAAGTCCTCCACCTTCTCCAACTTCGTTTTCTTCAACACTTATTTTCCATATTCTTTTCATTTCAATACAAACATTTTAGAATCAGCTCCTCAGTTACACACACACACACGCACACACATACACATGCACACACACACACACAAACACACTCTCTGATGGGCCTTTTGTTGGAATTGCATTAAATCTAAAGATGAATATAGATGAAATTGACACCATCCAATTCATATAGAAAATTTAAATCAATTAATGTAAGATATTTTCTCATTTATGTCTCTTAAAATTTCTAACAACACTATTTTTTTAGTTTTCACTCTAGAGACCGTTCACCTCTACAGTTGGATTTATTCCTATTTGATGGTTTTAAATACTATTGTAAGTGAAACTTCAAAATTTTATTTTTCAATTATTCGAAGCCAATATATAGACACAATTGATTTTTACTACTGACCTTGAGTCTCACAGCCTTGGTAAATCTATTTAACAATAGTAGCCTGTATAACTCAGAATTTTTGATGTGCACAATCATATCATGTATGAATGTAGCAATATTTCTTCTTACTCTCTAATCTTCATACTTCTATTTTTCTTGTTTCATAGTGTTTTTAGAAACCTGCTGTACAGGTCAAAAGATGTGATCATATGGATACCCTTTTGTTTGTTTCTAACATCCGGGGGAAGTTTGTCTATATTCCACCAATAAGTGTATTATTGGCTACAGATTTTTTTTGTAGTTATTCTTTAGTAGATTAAATTATTTTCTTTTTATTCTTGTTTGCTGAAATCTTTTTCCCTTAATCAGGAACAGGTGGTGAATTTTATCAAGGGCTTTATCTGCCTCTGTTAAGAAGACCATACTGGTTTTCTCCTTTATTCTGTTAAGGTGGTGATTTATGTTGATTCATTTTCAACTATTTTTTTTCCCATTTATTTATTTTATTGCATTTTAGGTTTTGGGGTACATGTGAAGAACATGCAAAATTGTTGCATAGGTACACACATGGCAGTGTGATTTGCTGCCTTCCTCCCCATCACCTACATCTGGCATTTCTCCCCTTGCTATCTCTCCCCAGCTCCCCACCCCCACCGTTCCTCCCCTATTTCCCCCCAACTGACCCCAGTGTGTAGTGCTCCCCTTCCTGTGTCCATGTGTTCTCATTGTTCAACATCCGCCTATGATGTTGTGGTGTTTGATCTTCTGCTCTTCTGTCAGTTTGCTGAGAATGATGGTTTCCAGGTTCATCCATGTCCCTACAAAGGACCCAAACTTATCGTTTTTTTTTTTTTTTTTTTTTTTCCCATTTATTTATTTTATTGCATTTTACATTTTGGGGTACATGTGAAGAACATGCAAAATTGTTGCATAGGCACACATGTGGCAGTGTGATTTGCTGCCTTCCTCCCCATCACCTACATCTGGCATTTCTCCCCTTGCTATCTCTCCCCAGCTTCCCACCCCCCACCCTCCCTCCCCTATTTCCCCCCAACTGACCCCAGTGTGTAGTGCTCCCCTCCCTGTGTCCATGTGTTCTCATTGTTCAACACCCGCCTATGAGTGAGAACATGCGGTGTTTGATCTTCTGCTCTTCTGTCAGTTTGCTGAGAATGATGGTTTCCAGGTTCAACCATGTCCCTACAAAGGACCCAAACTCATCGTTTCTGATGGCTGCATAATATTCCATGGTGTATATGTGCCACATTTTCCCTATCCAGTCTATCGTCGATGGGCATTTGGGTTGGTTCCAGGTCTTTGCTATTGTAAACAGTGCTGCAATGAACATTCGTGTACACGTGTCCTTATAGTAGAACGATTTGTAATCCTTTGGATATATACCCAGTAATGGGATTGCTGGGTCAAATGGAATTTCTATTTCTAGGTCCTTGAGGAATCGCCACACTGTCTTCCACAATGGTTGCACTAATTTACACTCCCACCAACAGTGCAAAAGTGTTCCTATTTCTCCACATCCTCTCCAGCATCTGTTGTCTCCAGATTTTTTAATGATCGCCATTCTAACCGGCGTGAGATGGTATCTCAATGTAGTTTTGATTTGCATTTCTCTGATGACCAGTGATGATGAGCATTTTTTCATATGTTTGTTGGCCTCACGTATGTCTTCTTTTGAGAAGTGTCTGTTCATATCCTTTGCCCACTTTTGAATGGGCTTGTTAGTTTTTTTCTTGTAAATCTGCTTTAGTTCTTTGTAAATTACGGATATCAGCCCTTTGTCAGATGGGTAAACTGCAAAAATTTTTTCCCATTCTGTTGGTTGCCGATTCACTCTAATGATTGTTTCTTTTGCTGTGCAGAAGCTGTGGAGTTTGATTAGGTCCCATTTGTCTATTTTGGCTTTTGTTGTCAATGCGTTTGGCGTTTTGGTCATGAAGTCCTTGCCTACACCTACGTCCTGAATGGTTTTGCCTAGATTTTCTTCTAGGGTTTTTATGGTGTTAGGTCTTATGTTTAAGTCTTTAATCCATCTGGAGTTAATTTTAGTGTAAGGTGTCAGGAAGGGGTCCAGTTTCTGCTTTCTGCACATGGCTAGCCAGCTTTCCCAACACCATTTATTGAACAGGGAATCCTTTCCCCATTGCTTGTTTTTGTCTGGTTTGTCAAAGATCAGATGGTTGTAGATATGTTGTGTTGCCTCCGAGACCTCTGTTCTGTTCCATTGGTCTATATCTCTGTTTTGGTACCAGTACCATGCTGTTTTGATTACTGTAGCCTTGTAGTATAGTTTGAAGTCCGGTAGTGTGATGCCCCCCACTTTGTTCTTTTTGCTTAGAATTAACTTGGCTATGCGGGCTCTCTTTTGGTTCCATATGAAGTTTAAGGTGGTTTTTTTCCAGTTCTGCAAAGAAGGTCATTGGTAGCTTGATGGGGATAGCATTGAATCTGTAAATTACTTTGGGCAGTATGGCCATTTTCACGATATTGATTCTTCCTAACCATGAACATGGGATGTTTCTCCATCTGTTTGTGTCCTCTCTTATTTCGTTGAGCAGTGGCTTGTAGTTCTCCTTGAAGAGGTCCTTTACATTCCTTGTTAGTTGTATTCCTAGGTATTTTATTCTCTTTGTGGCAATTGTGAATGGAAGTTTGTTCTTGATTTGGCTCTCTTTAAGTCTGTTATTGGTGTATAGGAATGCATGTGATTTTTGCACATTGATTTTGTATCCTGAGACTTTGCTGAACTTGCTTATCAGTTTCAGGAGGTTTGGGGCTGAGACGATGGGGTCTTCTAGATATACAATCATGTCGTCTGCAAATAGAGACAATTTGACTTCCTCCTTTCCTATTTGAATGCCCTTTATTTCTTTTTCTTGCCTGATTGCTCTGGCTAGAACTTCTAATACTATATTGAATAGCAGTGGTGAGAGCGGGCATCCTTGTCTGGTGCCACATTTCAAGGGGAATGCTTCCAGTTTTTGCCCATTCAGTATGATAATGGCTGTTGGTTTGTCATAAATAGCTTTTATTATTTTGAGATACGTTCCATCGATACCTAGCTTATTGAGGGTTTTTAGCATAAAGGGCTGTTGAATTTTGTCAAAGGCCTTCTCTGCATCAATTGAGATAATCATGTGGTTTTTGTCTTTGGTTCTGTTTATGTGGTGAATTACGTTTATAGACTTGCGTATGTTGAACCAGCCTTGCATCCCTGGGATGAAGCCTACTTGATTATGGTGGATAAGCTTTTTGATGTGCTGTTGCAATTGGCTTGTCAGTATTTTATTGAAGATTTTTGCATCTATATTCATCATGGATATTGACCTGAAGTTTTCTTTTCTTGTTGAGTCTCTGCCGGGTTTTGGAATCAGGATGATGTTGGTGTCATAAAATGAATTGGGAAGAATTCCCTCTTTTTGTATTGTTTGGAATAGTTTCAGAAGGAATGGTACCAGCTCCTCTTTGTACGTCTGGTAGAATTCAGCTGTGAACCCATCTGGACCTGGGCTTTTTTTGGGTGGTAAGCTCTTAATTGCTGCCTCAACTTCAGACCTTGTTATGGGTCTGTTCAGGGTTCAGCTTCTTCCTGGTTTAGGCTTGGGAGGAGGTAAGTGTCCAGGAATTTATCCATTTCTTCCAGGTTTATTAGTTTGTGTGCATAAAGTTGTTTGTAATAATCTCTGATGATGGTTTGAATTTCTGTGGAATCTGTGGTGATATCCCCTTTATCGTTTTTTATTGCATCAATTTGGATATTCTCTCTTTTCTTTTTTATTAATCTGGCTAGTGGTCTGTCTATTTTGTTGATCTTTTCAAAAAACCAGCTCCTGGATTTATTATTTTTTTGAAGGGTTTTTTGTGTCTCTATCTCCTTCAGTTCTGCTCTGATCTTAGCTATTTCTTGTCTTCTGCTAGACTTTGAGTTTTTTTGAGCTTGCTCCTCTAGCTCTTTCAGTTTTGACGATAGGGTGTCAATTTTTGATCTCTCCTTGCTTCTCATGTGGGCACTTATTGCTATATATTTTCCTCTAGAGGCTGCTTTAAATGTGTCCCAGAGATTCTGGTATGTTGTGTCTTCATTCTCGTTGGTTTCGAAGAACATCTTTATTTCTGTCTTCATTTCATTGTTTATCCAGTCAACATTCAAGAGCAAGTTGTTCAGTTTCCATGAAGCTGTGCGGTTCTGGGTTAGTTTTTAATTCTGAGTTCTAACTTGATTGCACTGTGGTCTGAGAGACTGTTTGTTACGATTTCCGTTCTTTTGCATTTGCTAAGGAGTGATTTACTCCCAATTATGTGGTCAATTTTAGAGTAGGTGTGATGTGGTGCTGAGAAGAATGTATATTCTGTGGATTTGGGGTGGAGAGTTCTGTAAATGTCTATTAGGTTTGCTTGGTCCAGGTCTGAGTTCAAGTCCTGGATATCCTTGTTAATTTTCTGTCTGGTTGATCTGTCTAATGTTGACAATGGGGTGTTAAAGTCTCCCACTATTATTGTGTGGGAGTCTAAGTCTCTTTGTAAGTCATTAAGAACTTGCCTTATGTATCTGAGTGCTCCTGTATTGGGTGCGTATATATTTAGGATCGTTAGCTCTTCTTGTTGCATTGATCCTTTCACCATTATATAATGTCCCTCTTTGTCTCTTATGATCTTTGTTGCTTTAAAGTCTAATTTATCAGAGATGAGAATTGCAACTCCTGCTTTTTTTTGCTCTCCATTTGCTTGGTAAATCTTCCTCCATCCCTTTATTTTGAGCCTTTGTGTATCCTTGCATGTGAGATGGGTCTCCTAGATACAGCACAGTGATGGGTTTTGGCTTTTTATCCAATTTGCCAGTCTGTGTCTTTTGATTGGGGCATTTAGACCATTTACATTTAGGGTTAATATTGTTGTGTGTGAATTTGATACTGCCATTTTGGTGCTAGCTGGGTGTTTTGCCCTTTAGTTGAGCTGTTACTTGTTGTTCCTTTATATGTGTAGAGCCTCTTTCAGGAGCTCTTGTAGAGGTGGCCTGGTGGTGATGAAATCTCTGAGTACTTGCATGTTCCCAAAGGATTTTATTTTTCCTTCACTTATGAAGCTTAGTTTGGCTGGATAGGAGACTCTGGGTTGAAAGTTCTTTTCTTTAAGGATGTTGAATATTGGCCCCCACTCTCTTCTGGCTTGTAAGGTTTCTGCTGAGAGATCTGCTGTGAGTCTGATGGGCTTCCCTTTGTGGGTAACCCGACCTTTCTCTCTGGCTGCCCTTAGTATATTCTCCTTCATTTCGACCCTGGTGAATCTGACGATTATGTGCCTTGGGGTTGCTCTTCTTGATGAATATCTTTGTGGTGTTCTCTGTATTTCCTGTACTTGAATGTTTGCCTGCCTTGCTAGGTTGGGGAAGTTTTCCTGGATAATATCCTGAAGAGTATTTTCCAGCTTGGATTCATTCTCTTCGTCGCATTCAGGTACGCCTATCAAACGTAGATTAGGTCTTTTCACATAGTCCCACATTTCTTGGAGACTTTGTTCATTCCTTTTTACCCTTTTTTCTCCAGTCTTGCCTTTCCGTTTTATTTCATTGAGTTGATCTTCGACCTCTGATATCCTTTCTTCTGCTTGGTCAATTCGGCTGTTGATACTTGTGCATGCTTCACGAAGTTCTCGTGTTGCGTTTTTCAGCTCCGTCAATTCACTTATATTCTTTTCTATTTTGTCCATTCTCGTTGGCATTTCGTCAAATCTTTTTTCAAGGTTCTTAGTTTCTTTGCATTTGGTTAGAACATGTTCTTTAAGTTCACAGAAGTTTCTTACTAGCCACCTTCTGAAGTCCGATTCTGTCATTTCATCACACTCATTCTCCCTCCAACCTTGTTCCCTTGCCGGTGAGGAGTTGTGATCCCTTGTAGGAGGAGAGATGTTCTGGTTTCAGGTGTTTTCATCCTTTTTGCGCTTGTTTCTTCCCATCTTTAAGGATTTATCCACCTGTCGACTTTGTAGTTGCTGGCTTTCAGATTGGGTCTCAAATCTTTCAGATTGACGTTCTGTTTGTTGATGATGAGGTTATTTCTGTTTCTTGGTTTTCCTTCTGACAGTCTGGCCCCTCTGCTGTAGGTCTGCTGAGGTTCACTCCAGGCCCTGCTTACCTGGGGTTCACCTGCAGCAGCTGCTGAACAGCAGGGGTTGTTACCAGTTTTCTTCTGCTATCTTTGTCCCAGAAGGATACCCGCCTAGTGTCAATCTGATCTCTCTTTTATGGGGTGTCTCTTTGGATATATAGGGGTCAGAGAGCTGCTTGAGGAGACGGTCTCTTCTTTATAGGAGCTCAAATGGTGAGCTGTGAGCTCTGTTGTTGTTCATTCAGAGCTGCTGGGCAGGTACTTTTAGGTCTGCTGCAGCAGAACTCATAAACTGCTTTTTGTTCCCAGGTGTTCTGTCCCAGGGATTTAGGGCTTTATTTATGAGTTTCCGTTATGCTGCCGCCTTCTTTTTTTTTTTTTCCTTCAGACCTGCCCAGCCCAGCAAGGAGGCAGCCTAGTCACTGTCGGCCTCTAGAGGCTTTGCTGAGCTGCTGTGGACTCCGCCCCGCTGCTGAGTGAACTTCCCTGTAGTCCTGTTTATATGGGTGTAGTTAGAACTGCTTTGGCGATGGTGGCACGCCTCTATTGAGGCAGAGTCTCTCTGCTGTGGCGGGTTGCCTCGGCAACGGCGGGCTGCCTCAGCATTGGCCGGCTACCTCGGTGGTGGCGGGCTGCCTCGGTAATGGTGGACGCCCCTCCCCCACAGAGCTGGACCGTCCCGGGTTCAGCTGCGCTTGCTGTGAAAGTCTCAATCCAGAGTTTCTGGTTGCTGTTCTTTTATGGGGGTGGGACCAGCCGAGCCTGATCGCCTGGCTCCCTGCCTCAGAGTCTTTTTTAAGTTGGTGTTCCAGTCGCCTGTTGAAGAGGCGCCGGGTCTGTTTGTTTTCCCCTGCGGCCACTCACTGCGCTGGCTTAAACAGCGGCACTGAGGTTTGTGGCGCTTTTTTTTCAATTTTTTTGCTCTGGAATCTGCTGTCCTGGTTCTCTGCTCAGTCCCCTTTTTGAACCGGCAAATGGGCGACTTCCCATGGCTCCAATCGCCAGCCAAAAGGGCACCTGGACCGGTGTATTTTGTACGGAGAACCGCGGCTCCGGGGCGCCGACAAAGCAGCCGCGCGGGGCAAAACAGCCGCGCTGGCGACCGTGGAGCTCCTCCGCCTGGGAATTTCCTAGTCTGTGGGCAATAAAAACGCGGCGTCCACTCACCCTCTGCGCTTTCACTGGGAGCTGCAATCCTGAGCTGTTCCTAAACGGCCATCTTGGATCGACACCCTCATTTTCGACTATTAATGTAACCTTACATGTCTGTGATGAACCCACTATATGATGTATTATAAATATTGCTGAATTCAATTTGCTTGTATTTTGTTTAGAATGTTTATGCCTGTATTTATGAGAGATAATTTCCTATAATTTTCATTGCTTGTAATGTCTTTGTCAGGTTCTGTTATCAGGTTTTCACTGGCCACAAAAAACAAGTTGGAAAGAGTTCTTTTACTTTTTTTAGAGGTTGTATTCAATTCTTTTTATTTATTCCTTAAATATTTTGACTGACACTCTTTATTGCCAGAAAACCCTAGTGCATTTCCATGTTGTAAGAGATACCTCTGTTTATCCTTGTCTCCAACTCATCACTCAGAAATTGCTTTACCATTGCTGATGAAATGCTTCAATATACCTGCTTTAGAATATGCATGACGACATCTTTGAGTTTGGAACTGATTAGTTCTTGATGATAATCATCATTCACATTTATTTAAAGCCTATTACTAGGGGTTTTTCGGATTTCTTTTCCTTCTACAGATTCAAGAGAAGATTTGAGGCAATAGGTAATTCAATTTTACTTTCTTGAAACTTAAACATTGAGAAAGTGTTATTTAATTTAGGCTTGTTGGTTGCAAGCCCCACTCACAGTGGTCTAGATCCATCCCCATTAGTGAATTCATGAATTAATGGAAGGAAGAGAGAATGAAAGGGAGGGTGAGAGGAGGAAAGGAAGGGAAAAGGAAAATGGGAGGGAGGGAGGAAGGGTGGAAAGAAAAAGAGAAAAGGGAGTGAGAGGGAAGAAAAGGAAGAGTGTAGGGGTGAAGGAGGGAGGGAGGAAGGAAACAATGTGGGTTCAGTATGGCAGTACATTCTTTGGGCATTACAAGAAAAGCTAGATACTGTTTCTAAGGAATCTTTAGTTGAGAAGAGATAAATTGTAAGAGCATAAAATCCTGCATATTTTCAGAGCTAGCAGGGAGTTAGGAGCCACCTGGTCTATCCCTCAACTGTAATAAAGGAGACAGAGTTTCAGGTAAGAGAATCACCTGCCTCAGGTCATGCTCCTGGTCACTGGCAGAGCAGGGTCTAATACCACCCTTTCTAATTCTCGTCAGGAAATAACAGAAGGACAGTTCAAGAACAAACCAACCAATGTGAGGAATTCAGAAGTCAGACCCTCCTACCCTTTGGACTGTCCTTCCCTTTGCAGAGGGAAACAAGAAATCAGATGGTTTGGGAAGGGCAGGGCTAGCCTCTCTCAGTGGGACATAGGCAAGGCTGGCGCCTTGTAACTGAATCTGACCCCCTGTATGGACATGTGTGTGGTCTGCCTTCCTGTGGCCTCTGCTACAAGAGAGGCTGGAATATTTGTACGTCCATTCCATCTCAGGGCATGTAGGAGGCAGGAGGCCTGGTTACCAGACTAGATGACAGGAAGCAGATTCCTAAGACCAAAGGGAGATGTGAGCCCGGTCCTTCAGGCTGGTCACCGACACTGATTGACAAGTCCTGCTTCTGACTCTAAAATGGGAAATAGCTCTTGCCCCTGCAGAGGTTACCTATTGGTAGATATCATTATGAATGATGAAAAGATAATCAGCAAACACTCTATTTTGTTTTTACTATCCACTAATAATGATGGTCTGAAATAAAAATCTAGGAGACTCAGAGACAGTTATGTGTACATTTGTGGTAAAATGCCAATGTTATGAGCATTAAAAAAAGATCTGTATGCCAATTTATTAGGATTAAGTTCTACAGGGAAGTGGAATGGAAATATGAGTTTTAGAAGATAAATCAATAACATTTCTATTTTGAAAAGGGTTGTTCATGTATTTTTAAAATAGATGACGATGGGGCCTAAATCACTATAGCATTAAATAATATCCAGTTGATTTTTAAAATGGATCTAGTGGTTTTACTAGAAAATTTCAATATTTGCAACAGGCTGGAAAATGCATCGTTACTATTTAAACACATAATGACAAAATTTTAGAAGTCAAGTTAAATTTATGAAGTTTTTTGTTTACAGACCCTCTAGCAGAATTTTGAAAGAGTTTTGAACACTAGTCTAGACAGAACTGGGGCTCCGATAGGAAGTAGGAAGTGAGGAAATAATGCTGGTGTTCCCCCAGTCTTTACCACAGCCCTCTGAGAGGTGCACGATCCATTGCTGAGGAAGATCTTATACTGCTTGACCTGTGTCCAAACCAAATCTCATGTCCAATTGTAATTCCTAATGTTGGCGTGGGGCCGGGTGGGACGTGATTAGATCACAGCGGCAAACTTCTCATGAATGGTTTAGCACCATTCCCTTGGCCTTGGCATTCTTTTCTGATGAAACCCTGTCTCTACTAAAAATAAAACATTAGTTGGATGTGATAGCACTACGCCTGCAGTCCCAGCTACTCAAGAGGCTGGGGCAGGAGAATCACTTGAACCCGGGAGGCAGAGGTTGCAGTGAGCCGAGATCGTGCCACTGCACTCCAGCCTGGGTGACAAGACTCTGTCTCAAAAAAAAAAAGAAAAAAAAATAGTGTGCGGCACCTCCCCGCCCTCTCTCTCTTTTGGTCCTGCTCCTGCCATGCACCATGCCTGGCTTCCCATTTGCCTTCCACCATGATTAGAAACTTCCGGAGGCCTCCCCAGAAGCAGATGCTGCCATGCTTCCTGTACAGCCTGCGGAACTGTGAGCCCAATTAAACCACTTTTCTTTATAAATTACCCAGTCTCAGATATTTCTTTGTAGTAATGCAAGAATGGACTGATGCTCTGCACTGCTCCTGCCCAGTGGAGTTTTTGGTTCTGTGTCTGGATTCACCTTATTCACGTAACTCAAGTCGAATATAGTGTGCGTTCCAAAAAAGATCTTTAAAGGGAAACATTCCAGTCCAATGTACATAGTAAATTCCCAGTTCTGAGACAAGGGAATGCATGTGTAAAAATACCAAGATGTAATATTGTTGATCAGTTAAAAAGTATAAGAGAGAAAAAAAAATCATGTATGCATTTGAGGTTGTGAGTGTGTGTGCATAAAAATATCTGAAAAGCCACCATATCATCTCTAGTTTTCTCTGATTGATTTTTATTTACTTTTTCTTAGTAAATGTTTCTTATTAAATTAACCTACTGTAATGTTAACTTAATTTTGGTGAACATTTTATTAATGTTAACCCATGTGTTAGGAAAATGCAAATTAAAGCCTCATTAAAATCACCTTTGAAGGGGTTTAAATTTTTTTTAAACTAAAAGCAAAAGCAAAATACAGACAACATCAAGTGCTGGAATGTTTCACTGTGATCCATCTAACTACCACCACAGTCAAGATACAGAACAATTCCATCGGTCCCCCAATTCCCTCCTGCAGTCCATTTGTGGACATACCCCTCCTCCAACCCTAACCCCTGGCAACCACTTTCTGTTCTCTGTCTTTATAGTTTTGCTTTCTCCAAAATATTGTATAAGTAGAATTATAAGGCATGTCACCTTTTGAGAGTGGCTTTTTTCACTCAGCAGAGTGCCTGGAATATTTATCCTTGTTATCATTGTATTTATGTTGTTTGTTTTTACTGCTGCATGATATAAATTGTATGGATGTACCAGAGTTACATCCATTACTTTAACTCTGTATGAGAGTTATTTGTACCAGAGTTTATCTGTTCACCCCTGAAGGACATTTGCGTTCTTTCCAGGTTTGAGCAATTGTGAATATCACTGCTGTAAACATTCGTGCACAGGTTTTTATGTAAAGTTGTTTTCATTTTTCTGTGGAAGACAACTAGGAGCAGAATTCCTAGTTCTTTTGCTAAGTGTATGCTGTACTTTATAAGCCACTGCCGAATGGATTTTAAGAGTAGCTGTGTGATTTTTGGTAGAGCAATGTATGAGAGTTCCAGCTGTTCAGTATTCTCTCCAGCACTTGGTGTTGTCCATGTTTTGCTTTTGTTTTTTAAAAAATTGAACCTCTTCAAAGGTGATTTTAATGAGGCTTTAATTTGTATTTTCCTAATGGGTAATGATGTTGAATATTTCTTCATGTGCTTATTTACCATCAGTATGTCTCCCTTGGTGAAGTGTCTGGTCAAATCCTCCACACTCATTTTAAAATTTGGTTGGAGTGTTTTCTTATCGTTGAGTTATTAGAGTTCCAATACATTGGACGTGTAAATCTTTTTGCCTGAGGTGTGATTTGAAAATATTTTCTTACTTTATGTGACTTGTCTCTTTGTTTTCTTAGCAGTGTCTTTCAAAGAGCAGAAATTCAATTTTGATGAGGTCTGACATCAATTTTATCTTTTATAGGTCATGTCTTTGGTGCTGTATGTAACAACTTTTTGCCTAACTCAAAAGTCGTGAACATTTTCTTCTGTTTTCTTCTAAAGGTTTTATAATTTTAAATTAAGATCTATGATCCATATTGATTGTATTTTTGTGTAAGGTGTAAATATTGAGATTCGTTTTTGGCGTACAGATGTTCAGTTGTTCCGACACTGTATGTTAAAAGACTATCCTTTCTTCACTTCTTGGTCAAAATCAATTCATCACATCTGTGTGGGTTTATTTTTGGATTGTCTGTTCCATCCCATTTGATTTATGTGTCTATTCTTTTACTGAGGATCACACTGTCTTGATTGCTGTGGCTTTAAAAGAAGTACTTAAATTAGGAAGTGTTAGTCCTCCAAATTTTATTCTTCCTCAAAATCGTTTGTATCTATTTTAATTCCTTTTCCTCCACATATAAATAACAAGTCAGCTTGTCTGTATCTACAAAAAATTCTGTTAGGGTTCTAATTGGAATTGTACATACTTATAGATAAATTCAGGAGGTTTTGGCTTCTTAATTATTTTAGATGTTCCAATTCATAAATTAGATATGTACCTCTATTTACTCTGGTCTTCTTTGATTTCTTTTGTTAGAATTTTGTAGTTTTCAGAACACAGACTTTGAATAAGTTTTGTTAGAGTTATGCTTAAGCATTTCATTTTTGGAACTATTGTAATTTCATTAATTTTTTAATATTTGTCATTTTATTGAAATCTTAAGTCAAGTTTCCAATTATTGGTTGCTAACAGAAATATACTAACTTTTAAAAAATTGACCTTTCTTGGCTTCATTGCTGGACTCATTTACTTAGTTCCAGGAGCTTTTAGGTAGTTTTCTTGGGATTTCTATACACGGACAGAAGATTATGTAATTTGCACATAGGACCAAATTAATTTATTCTTCTGAATCTGTATGTCTTTCCTTTTTCATAACTTATAACACTGGCTAGGACTTCCAGTATGCTGCTGAATAGGTATGTTAAGAGTAGGCATCCTTGTCATTCATTAGGATGTCAGCTGGAAGTTTTCATAGATGCTCTTTATGAGAGTAAGGAAGTTTTCTTCTAAATTTGCTGAGAATTTTTATCATGTAAAAATGTTGGGTTTTTTTTAATATGTTTTATTTGTCTAGTGGTCACCCAAGAATGATCTTGTGGTTTTGTTTTGTGAGTCTGTTAATATGGTGAATTACATAATTTGATTTGCAAATTTAAAGTGAGACTTGCATTTTTGAGATAAACCCAGTATTTGTAGTCATAATACATTTTTTAATATATTGCAGTGCTTGAGGTGATGGATACCCCACTTACCCTGATGTGATTATTATGCATTGCATGCCTGTATCAAAATATCTCATATATCCCACAAATATACACACTTACTATGTACCCACAAACATTAAAATAAAAAAGTTAAAAAATAAAAAAATAAAATAATTTTTTAATATTTCGTTGGAGAATTTTACGTATATGTTCATGAGTTATATCAGTGTATAACTCTTTGTGCTATATTTGTCTGGCTTTGATATCAGCATAGTGTGGCCTCATAAAATGAGTTAGGAAGTAATCATGTCTCTTTTATTTCTTGTTAAGACATTGTTTAGAATGATATTAATGCTTCCTTGTATATCTGATATAACACCACTGAGACCATATGGGTCTGGAGTTTTGTTTTTTATTGGTTTTAACTATTAATTCAATTTATTAAATAATTATAAACTATTCATATTATCTTTTTTATTCCTTGAGTAAATTTTGATACTTTGTAGCTTTAAGAAATGGTCCATTTCATCTAAGTTTTCAAATGTATGTGCATAGAGTTGTTTTAATATTTTCTTGTTTTCTTCTAATGCCTGTGATGTCTGTAATGATATCATACTTTCATAGCGAACACTGATAATTGGTGTCTTCTCTCCCTTTTCTTTGTCAATGTGCCTAGAGGTTTATTACATTTTATTTTTTTAAAGCAGCTTATGATTTTATTTCACTTTTCTGTTTCCTAGTTCATTGATTTCTACTCTTACCTGTATTATTTTTTCCTTCTATTTGCTTTTTTATTCTTCTTTCTTAAGGTAGAAGCTTTTAGTAATTTAAGATCTTCCTTCTTTTCCAATATGAACATTTAATTCCGTAGACTAATTTACAAACACTGTTTTACTTACGTACACTGTTTTACTTACGTACCACAAATTGTAATATACTGTATTTTTATTTTCATTCCATTTAGACTATGTTAAATTTCAGTTGATACTTTAAACAATAGATGTTAAGTAATGTGTTTCTTACTTTGGATATTTTGGATTTTCCAGATAGCTTTTTGTTACTTATTTCTAATTTCATTATGATCAGAAAATATACTTTGTATAATTTCAATTGTTTTAAGTTTGTTAAGGTTTGTTTTATGATCTATCGTGAACATTTGATGTGCACTTGAAAAGAATATGCATTCTGCTGTTGGTGAACATATTATAGAATAAGTATCAACTGTGTCCAGTTGATTGGTAATGTTAAGTTCTTCTATGTTCTTGCTAATTTTCTTTCTACTTGTTATGTTGTTTAGTGTGAGAGGAGTGTTGAAGTCTCCAACTATATTTGCGGGTTTGTCCGTTTTTCCTTTCAGTTTCTCAGTTTTTGGTCTATATATTTTGAAGTTTTGTTTTTAGGAACATACACATTTAAGATTATTATGTCTTTTTGGTTAATTGGCTTTTTAATCCTTTTGTAATTTCTTTATCTCCGGTAATTTTTTCCTGCTTCGAAGTCTGCTTTGTCAGTACTAATACGACTACACCAGCTCTTGCTTGCTTAGTGCTTTCTTTTACCATCTTTTTACATGTAACAGCTGTCTTCATATTAAAAGTGCGTTTATGGAGTCAGCACAGAATTACAGCTAGAGTTTTTAATACACTTCAACAATTCGTCTTTTCCACTGGAAACTCAGAAGGGTGAGAGGCTGAGAGAGGGGTGAAGAATGAGAAATTACCCACGGTACAGTGTAGACTATTCACATGAGGACTGCACTAGAAGCCCAGACCTCAGCACTAGGCAATATACCCATGTCACAAAACTGCATGTGTACCCTCTAAAATCTATTTTACAAAATAAAAATAAAAGATGATAAAAATCTCTTTTAATTGGTGTGTTTAGGCCATTTTCATTTAATTCAATTACCATTATGTTTACATTAGGTCTAACATTTAAAGTTTGTTTTCTGTTTACCCTTTCTATTTTTAGTTCCTCTGTTTTCCGTTTTTGCCGCCTTTTTGGATTATTTAAATACTTTTAGAATTCCAATTTTAATGTATCTGTTGGAATTTTGACTATATTGTTTTGTATAGCTTTATGTTTTCCTTTGCACTTTTTTTACTTATTTGTATTGTCTTGTTTTTGTCAATGAATGTGCATCATTTGGACAATGAAGAAAGGCAAACCACAAAAGACAAAAAGAGAAAGAGGGACCTCCGGAATGGGAGAATAATTCCTCACCTGTCAGGTAAGCTGTACTCACTGTGCGTGCCTCCTTGATATAAAATGGTGGGGTGTTTGCATAACCTGTCTGCCCATGTACTTTACATCATCTCTAGATTTACTTATAATAGCTAACATAATGTAAGTGCTGTGTAAAATAGTTGTTATACCATATTGTGTAGGAAATAATGACCAGAAAAAGAAAGTCTGTACATGTTCAATATAGAAGCAACCATTCTTTTTTTCCCCAAATATTTCTGCTCTGTGATTTTTGGAATGCCCAAATGTGTGTTATCCACGCCTGTGAAGAGCTGACTGTACTTGCTTTCCCAGACTCCTTTGCATGGAGGGCATGGATATGTGACCTAGATAATGATAGCCTCAGTGTTGAATTGGGGGCTAGTGATGTGATGTAGCTGGTACTGCCCGGAATCCAATTTGTTGACAGGTAGTGGCAGTGGCAGTCACCGTTCCTGATTTCTAGATGCAGGATAGGTACCAGTTCTGGGATCAGAATCCACCAGCTTATCAGTGCTGTTGGCTATACAAGCTTTGGTGACAGCCCGGCAGTGGTGATGACTGCCATCGTAAAAATCATTTTGATGTGTGATTTGGGGTATTGTTAATACATGCCCCATTCATTATCATTTCTGGAAATTCTGTAAGGTACCCATATTCCTTCTTTCTTTCTATTTTACTTTTTAATGATACCTTTTAATGAAGAAATGAAAAATTACCCTCCTCATAATGATGAAGAGGAAGAAGTTTCCAATACAAATTCACTTGCCTTGCAGTTTTTAATTCTTTAAGTGGCAAATAAAAATTGTATACATTTATGCTGCACAGCATGATGCTTTGATATGTGTGTACATTGTGAAATGGTGAATTCTAGCTAACCAATGTATCCATTATCTCACATACGTTTTTGAGGTAAGAAAATTTAAATCTCTTCTCCTAGCAATTTTTTAATACACAGTACATTGTTGTTAGTAACTGTATTCACCATGTTGTACAGTAGCTCTCTGGAGCTTATTCCTCCACACTAAAATTTTGTGTTCTTTGATCAGCATCTTCCAAGTCTCACTCCTCTCCTCAGCCCCCAATGACCATCTCTGCCCCTATGAGTTCCACTTTTTTAGATTCCACATATAAGTGAGAAAATAAGGTATTCGTCTTTCTGTGCCTGGCTTATTTCATTTGTCCCATAGTTTTTCAAGGAATTAATTTTTACTTAAATCAGACAAACTCAGTTTCTAAGGCTTGCGAATAAGGAAGCTGACTAATATAAAATAGATCCCATTTGTAAAGGAAATTAACTGGGTAATTGTGCATTTACTATGCACCTAATAGTGTGCTAAGCATTTTATTTGCATTATCTTGTTGAATATTCCCAATCATACTATGAGGTAGATACTACCATATTTATTTTACAAGGAAGATAACCAAAGGGAAAATAAATTAATTATTGTGCCCATGGTCATGCCTTCATTGGGACCTTGACTGGTCCTGATAAACATTGCTTTAATATTTAATAGTTGCATAGAATGGGCCTCTAGAACTGTTTCTCAAAGCATGTCTTTGGGTATAGTGTGAATGGAGTTGATTTGCCTGATCTTAGCATGCTTGGGGATAAGTCTTTGCCACCTCTAAAGTCAGCCTTGAGTTGAAAGCATGAGAGACAGAAGGCTATCGGTAAACTTAAGTCACTGCAATGGTTAAAGGTGGCTCTGGACTAAGAGGTCAGCTAGAGCACTAGAAGTCAACTATAATAACCTGGAAAGAGAAAACATGAAAATGCAGCAGAGATACATTCCTTAAAATAAAACAAATACAATTGTTTTCTTCTTAAACATCAAAGCCCCTTATCAAAGAGGAAGTCACACCCTCTCATGAGTTTAGAACATATGTGATGGCATAAAATAAACCACATTTATAAATGCTATGGGTCAGGGGTGGTGGTTCATGCCTATAATCCCAGGACTTTGGGAGGCTTAGGTGGGCAGATCACTTAAGGTCAGGAGTTCGAGACCAGCCTGGCCAACATGGTGAAACCCCACCTCTACTAAAAATACAAAATTAGCTGGGTTTGGTGGTGCATGCCTGTAGTCCCAGCTACTTGGGAGGCTGAGACAGGAGAATCACTTAAACCTTGGAGGTAAAGGCTGCAGTGAGCTGAGATTGCACCACCATACCCCAGCCTGAGTGACAGAGCGAGACTCCTTCTCCATGAATGAATGAATGAATGAATGCTATGAACACCAAGGCAGAGACTGCTTTGAGTCCACCATGGGCTATTCTGTTCCTTCTGTGTACACCATTAGAGTTCAATCCCTCCATCTCAGGTCAGAGGCACTGTGAAATTGAGTGTTCACCCATGAGACTTCTAAGTCTGACTAATCTTAAAGTCCATCTGATGCCATTCCATACTCTCTTTCATCTGAAAAGAGAAACTCCAAAGATCCAGAGGAGGTAGAGCCACAGTTAGAGGGAATCTGAGTCTCTAATCTGTCACTCAAAAGAAACTTACTCAGGAGAACCGCCTAACAAGGAATATGCATGGTGGGCTATTGTATAAATGAGAAATAAACTGTTATTGTGTTAAGTCACTAAAATTAGGTAGTTGCTTGTTATAGTGGTTAGCTTGCCTTACCTGATACAAATACCTAGTGTCCAAAGTGTTGCTTTATAGGGGTAGCTCCCTTTTCTTAACTCTGAAGATCCCTTACCCTGAAAAGCAAAATTTAAAACAAATTTAAAGACCAAAGCAATTCTTAATTTTGGAAGCCTTACTCCATAAAATAAAAAAAAATATTAAAATATGCCATCATCCTATATTAAATGTAATTTTTATACAATAAAGTTTACAGTAGTCCCTTCCATCTGAAGTTTCACTTTCCATGGTTTTAGCTCTTCCACAGTCAGCTGCAGTCCAAACATATTAAATGTAAACTCCCAGAAATGAACAACTCATAAATTTTAAATTATATGTTGTTCTGAGTAGCGTGATGAAATCTCATGCCTGAGACATAGCATCTCCCTTTGTCCAGCATATCTGTGCTATATACACTACTCATGTATGGGGCAGCCATAGCCAACTATTTTAGTTCATTTTCTGTTGCTATAACAGAATACCATAGCTTGGGTAGTTTATAAAGAATAGAGATTTATTGAGGTCATAGTTCTGAAGTCTGGGAAGTCCAAGAGCATGGCACTGACCTTCTTGCTGCATTGTAATGTGGTGGAGGACACCATGTAGAGAGGGTAAGAATGAGGTAGCTTGGATCTCTCTTCCTTTTCTTATAAAGCCACTAGTTCCATCATGGAGACCCCACCTTGATCACCTTATCCAGTCCCCATTACTTCCCCAAAGCCCCACATCCAAATTCCATCAACATGTAAATTTGGGGATTAATTTTCCAATATGTAAAAATTGTGGGACACCTGTTCATGTCTTGGACAGCTACCTTTGATGGCATCAACAGTCACAATTGATAACAGCAGGAAACTAACCAAGGCAGTGCAAAAATCCTCTGGGTGAGAAGATGGAGAAAATTTGTGAGCTGACTGTTTTATCTTAGGCAGTCTCTCCTTAACTTCTTCCTCCCCTTAACCCCCTGGGCTGGGGTGTTAAAGTTGCAAAAGACACATCTCAATACTGCTTGTCTCTACTGAGTTGTCTCTATTGAGTTGAAAAATGAATCTATGATCAAGGGAATTGCTTAATAAAGAGGCAGCAAATGGAAAGGACCCACATGAATCTCTGGTGATTGAGGCTCTCTTTATCTTCTCTCTCCTTTACTTTGTAGACTAGGTATTGAATTTCAGCCTTTCCCTTCTGCAGATTATTGGACAGAGTAATTGTTATTGAGGAGACATGAGCTCTCAAGCTGAAAAACTGATATCCATGAAGCATAGTCACGATTTCAAAAAAAAAAAAAAAAAAAAAAAGGTAGAGAATGGAATGGCCTATATCAACCAAAGCAAAATCATTAGAATTGATGATGCTACATAGCCTGTCTCTGGGGCAATGCTCTTAACAGCTGTATGTACTGCCCAGAGTCTGTCTGCTGTATTTCCAGATGCCAGCTTTCTGCCTGGATGCCTGGGTACAGCTGAACGTAGATATCCCACCTCTGTCCCCAACTCCCTAACTGATACCCCAACACTTTGTCTTAGATTCACTACCTCTTTTTTTTTTTTTTTTTTTTTTTGGAGTCTCACTCTGTAGCCAGGTTGGAATGCAGTGGTGCGATCTCGGCTCACTGCAACCTCTGCCTCCCGGGTTCAAGCAATTCTCCTGCCTCAGCCTCCCAAGTAGCTGGGACTACAGGCACATGCCACCACTTCCAGCTAATTTTTGTATTTTTAGTAGAGACAGCGTTTCGCCATATTGGTCAGGAGGGTCTCCATCTCTTGACTTCATGATCTGCCTGCTTCGGCCTCCCAAAGTGCTGGAATTACAGGCATGAGCCTCCGCGCCCAGCCAGTTCACTACCTTTTATGGTGACTCTGCCCAGACTGATATATTTTAATGAAATGTTTCTTGTCCCCTGCATGGTTGTCAGCTGACATCCATCTGGGGGCAAGAAACATTTTATATAAGCCTGAGCAAAGAAATTTTATATCAGCCTGAGCATGTTCTCTTCACCTGCCCCCCTTTGAGGAAGAGTCTTCCACTGGAGGGCAAGGCTGCTCCCCTCCTACTTCTTCCTGTGTTGTGGCTGGCCTTGTTACCCCTTCTTGCCCTCCAATCAATCCCCTAGTGTTGAGAGACAGCAATCCTGTCTGTCAAGGACACGAGCTTCTTTTAAATCAGGTCAATGGCAGTTGAGATAAAGGTTGTTTTACATTAAATAAATCTGAAGCCACACAGTGTCATGGTAAATAAAGAGAATTTCTCTTGGTTGCCATGAAAACAAATCCTCCACAGATGCAAAGACTGACCATCATCCTATGTATACTTCTGATAATGGAAGATCAGCAAACCCAAGCTGGGGATAAGGATTTCCTCTGTACTTTTCTTCTCTGTTTTACTTGGTAGCTCTTGATTCAGAGTCTAGTCTGGTGGGTGAGCATAGAATACGGGACTATCTGATCAGCCCAAGTGTCACTAAAAGACTGGCGACTCTGTGACAAAGTGTTGGGGGCTGCTATCAATGGGCAAGTGGATGACTATAGAGGGTTATGTCAGGAGAGCCACATTCAGCCATCTGGGCCGGCAGGAGCATCAGGAGGGGTAGGGCATTTGCACTTGCTCTGAGGGCCTTTCAAAAAATGTGCCCTGCTGAAAAACTTAGCTCCTGTTGCTGCCTCAGCTGTAGGCTCTCAAAATGGGAATTCACTTTCTGAGGGCCTCACTGCTGTCTGCAGAACTTTAATGGAGTTCATCTCATCAAATAATGTGTCATGAATCGCTAAGATCTTTTACATAGAGAGTGCGTTCCTGTGGTGAAAAAAGATGTTTAAAGGAGTTGTGGAGGAGATCAGCTGGTGTGTACAGTGATGAATGACAAAAGTGAGTGCTGGGAACTCTGTAAAGCTTGTCACAAATTAATCTTTGGAGCTGGCACAGGATTAATGACATTTGCAGAGAGCATAATTTGAAGTTGATTGGGCATCTCATGTCCTTTGAAAGTAAACTCTTCTCTTAGAACATTAAAAACTAAAATAGAGACTATCTTACCAAATGAGGTCTGGCTGCTGACGCTGCCATCTAGCATCATTCAGGATGAGCAATGTGTCTGTTCGAAGTGGTTTTGAGGCACAGACAATGAGATGGCCAAACTGTTAGTTGACAAATTGGATAAGCATGTGATCTCCCTCTTGAGAGGGATGGCATACGTTTGAATATGTCTAAGACTTGTTTATTAAAATACTGAGCTGGCAGGGCTGCTAAGATTGCTTAAACAGAGAAGATTCACTAAGCTATGGAGCAGCCAGCTCACTTCCCAACCCAGCACCCCTTATGCTATCAGAACTCTGTGCTGTGGGCCACCAGGCAAGCCAGGTTCTGGGCCACCCAGTTGTCATGAGAGATCCTGACACAGGCAGTCTATGGCTGTTTCAGACCATTGTCTTCTTTCTTTGCTAAAGAGCGATAAAAGAGGTAGCCAGGACCATTTCAAGGGCAGATGCAGATTTTGATGCTTCTGGGGCTAAGTAAAAGAGAACAACAGTATCATCACCTCCTACTCAGAATAACATTCTCATTGCCGTGAGCCAGAATTGAATGTCAGTATTCATTTGCCCAATTGACCACTTTCATCATGGCAACCTTTTATCGTTCTTGTGAAGATTTTAATGAAGCCGATTTTAAGAGAAGCTTTTTAAAAATAAATTTTCATTTTGAAATAATGTTAGATTTACAAAAACTTATAAAGAGTACAGAGATTGCCTGTCTACCCGTCACCCAGATTTTCCTAATGTAAACTCTTATATAACTGTAGTTCAGTTGTCAAAACTAAGAGACAAATATTGGTACATTACTATTAAGTAAGCTCCAGGCTATTTAGATTTCAGTTGTTTTTCCACTATTTGTTTTTTCATTTCAGGTTCCCATCCAGTATACCCCATTGCATTTATGTTGTATATCTTCGTAGACTCTGGTCTGTGTCAGGTTCTCCGTCTCCCCTTGTTATTTTATGACTTTGTCATGTTTGAAGAGGAAGGGTCAGATATTTTGTAGGATGCCCCTCAATTTGGGTGTCTAGGATGTTTTCTTCATGTGTAAACTGCTATTATGAATTTGGAGAAGAATACAACAGAGATGAAGTGCCTTCTTGTCACAGCATATCGGGATACATGCGAACAGCATGACTTACCACTGAGGATCATAAATTCGATTACTTAGTTAGGTTGGTGTCTGCCTGGGCTCTCCATTGTGAAGCTACTATTTTTCTATTTCTATATCCTGTTATATGGAAATGTCACAAAGTCCAGTCCATATTCAAGGTTGGAAGGGAATTAAGCTTTATTTTCTGAATAGGGGACTATCTACATATATTATTATTAGTTCTGTAAAGAAGATACGTGTCTCCCTTCCTTATTAAAATATGTAATATATATACATATGTTACTGTGTATATTTATTTTATACTTTGAGCTATGATCCAATACTATGTTATTTATTTTGTTGCTCAAATTGTTCCAGCATTAGCCACTGGAATCTCTTTCAGGTTGATGCCTGTGTTCCTTTGACAAGACCTCATCCTTTTGTTTACTGGGGGCACTTCCTTGCCTTCTGACATTATATGATGTTCCAGGATCACATTGTATTTTCTCTTCCCTAGCTGTAGAATCAGTCTTTTCTCCAAAGAACCCTGGGTCCTTTTATTGGAGAATGATATTAGAAACCAAGACCTGGACACAAGTGTGCTTATGGCTATTGGGATGTCATTTTTTTTAGGCTTTCACAAGAACAGAGCTAGGTAGGCTCATGCATGTATGCTAACTTATGTATACATGCATATCTATAACTGTTTCTTTATCTGTATCTCTATATCTATATCTGTATCTATCAAGCTACGTGTGAGTTCATACTGATGTCTGACTAATCAAGTAAGGTTCATTCTCACCTTTCCCCCTTGCTGATTTGTAACATCTTTCTCTGACAGAAACCTGGTTTGGAAGGTGAAAGATTCTGATACTCTCATATATATATATTTTTTTTTTGAGATGGAGTTTCGCTCTTGTTGCCCAGGCTGGAGTGCAATGGCGTGATCTCGGCTCACTGCAACCTCTGCCTCCTGGGTTCAAGCAATTCTCCTGCCTCAGCCTCCTGAGTAGTTGGGATTACAGGCATGCACCACCATGCCCAGCTAATTTTTTGTATTTTTAGTAGAGATGGGGTTTCTTCATTTTGACCAGGATGATCTCGATTTCTTAACCTCATGATCCACATGCCTCAGCCTCCCAAAGTGTTGGGATTGCAGGCGTGAGCCACCGCACCCAGCTTACTCTCATATTTTTAATGGTTTGTGTATGGAAAAATTTGATCCTTCTTCATCTCTCTGAGCATTCAAGGTTATCCAAGATAAAGCTGCCAATGGTTTATCCAAAAGTGCTGACCCCCTAAGGAAAGGATAATCTGTACATGTATTGATGACTAGAGATACTAATGGAGTCAAATGGGCCCTCTGAAACATCATAGGAAATTTTATATTCTGTTCAATGTTATCTGCAGCATTATTTTCTTGTTTCCAAACTCCCTGCAAATGATTAAACTCTCAAAGGAGTGTGAAAATCTAGTCCAGCATGGTAGGCAGCATGTATTAATATTGATTGAGCCTCTACATTTTTTAAAACAGTTTTATGGACATCCAGTGAACTGTGCATATTTAAAGTGTAGAACTGAATAAATTTTTACATACATATGCCTCTATGAAACTATAACCACAATCAACATTGTAGTGGAGTTCACACATTACTTAAGCAAAGATAAGCTCTTCCTTTCTATAAATGGGGCCCCACTGGGAAATGTGCCTATCTCCCTCTTTGAAAGACACGAGCCACTGGTATCTGTCACCTCTGCCCATATGCAGCTGTTTTCTGGCTACTCATGGGAGCTTCCTGGTATTCTCTAGAGGAAATATGTTTCATATCACAGATTGAAGCTTCAGAACAGAGAAGAAAGTTGACTGTTAGGTGAGGAAGCACTAAAACAATCAAACAAAAAAAGAATTGGAGCTTCTGTGAGGAGGAGAAGGACAGCACAGGCAATATGGATCGCATTCTTTAATTTTTAAAGAGAATTCATGTCTGGCCCAATATCCGTAGTCAAGAACTTATATTTCTAATTTTAAAAGTAGATAAAATGTATATTTTATTAACTCAGATAGTCCTTGAATGTTTTGGATTTATGAAACAGATGTGGTGTTTTAAAGCCATGTCTCCTTAGCTAAGATGCTACACATAGCCATTTTCTTCTTTATTAGCCTATAAATGTATCAAGATCAAAAATGGTAACAGTGCTTCATTCTCTATATGTCAAAATAATGGATTGATCTTGGGAAATTGTGCAATTATTTCTAACTTTGATTCCTTCATTCTTAAAATAAGGACATTAATACCTGGCTACCATGGACTTTATGGGCAGTAATTAAATTGCCTGTTTAAGTTTCAGCACTACATGAACATGAAATAGTATAAGATCAGTTGGAGGTAGACTCTGATTAAAGAAACATACTATCAACCTAAAAAACCACTAAAATGACAACAAAAAGTTATAGCTAATCAGTCAATTAAGAAAGTTAAAAGGAACCATAAAAATATCTAATTAATTAAAAAGGAGGCAGAAAAAGAGAAAAGGGGAAACAAAGAACAAATGGAAAAATACAGGCAACAAACAGTAAGATGATAGATTTAAACCTAACTACAACAATAATCACATTAAATGTAAATACTCGAAATGCCATGATTAAAAGGTAAATTGTCAGACTGGATTTTTAGAATATTGAGGCTTGACTATAATCTGCCATGCTTAAAAGATAAATTGCCAGACTGGATTTTTAAAAGATAGAGACTCAAGTATAATCTGCCTATATGAAACACATTTCAAATATAAATACACAAATAGCTTATATGGCATAGTAAAAAGATGAAAGATAATCTTTTTACTAATCAAACACTAATCAAAAGAAAGCTGGCTTATCAGTATTAATATCAGACAAAGTAGATTTTAGAGCAAATATTATCAGAAATAAATAAGATCATTTCATAATGATAAACTGGTTCATCATGAGTTCGTAATCATTATAAATATTAATGCGACTATAAAAACACATAAAACAAAAACTAATAGAACTGTAAAATAGTAGACAAATTTTACAGTTTTAGTTGGCATAATTCAATATAAGAATGTGAGGTTTAATATATCTTTTTCAGAATGAGTAGAATAGGCAAAATCAGGAAAGATATAAAGTATTTGAAAAACACTATTAATTAACTCAATTTCATTGATGTTTATAGAATTTTCCACCCAATAACAGCAGAACAGAATACACGTTCTTCTTAAGTAAACATATAACATTTATCAAGATCAGTCATATTCTGAATTACGAAAAAAAGTCTAAACAAATGTAAAGTATTTAAGTCACCCAAAACATCTTCTGAACACAATAGAATTAGATGTCAATAACAGAAAGCTCACTTTGAAAAAAATCTTCAAATAGAAGTAAAAAAAGTATATTTTGAAAAACACATAGGACAGAAAGAAAGCAAAAGGGAAGTTAAAAAGTATTTTAAACTAAAGAAAAATAAAATACATCATATAAAACTTTGTGGAATACCGCTGAGGCAGTACTTATGGGAAATTTATAGCAGTAAATGACTATATTAGAAAAGAAGGAAGGTCTCCAATCAATGATTTCAGATTTCCCCCTTATAAATTATTTAAAAGGACTGTAAAGTATGCAGAAAAAGGAAATATTAATGATTGGACCAGAAAACAATTAAAACCAAAAGCAAAAAAAAAAAGAAAGACAAAATGATTTACAGGTTCCAGGTCATCCTAATCAGAATTCCAACAGATTTTTTTTTAAATTGATGAGCTAATTCTAAAATTCATATGTAAATTCAAATGCCTTAAAATAGCCAAAAACTCTGAAAAGAACAAAGTAGAGAACTAAAATTAACCTAATTTCAAGATTTAATATAAAGATACAGTAATCAAGATAGTATGGTATTTCTGTAAAGAGAGACAAAAATCAATCTCATTTTTCACGGATTCTGTATTTACAAATTTGCCTACTTGCTAAAATTTAGAAGGGATCATGAAGACATTTTTGAGGTGAAAGATTTTTATTATGTTGATTGTGGTCACGGTTTCACAGAGGCATATGTATGTCAAAACTTCTGTAAGAGTGGTTTCTATGTGAAGAGGCATCCAGGATCACTGCTTTTATGAAAAAGTTTAACCATGCGGCAATGGGAGGAAGTCTAACCAGTTGTTATTATTAACTTGAAGTTCCTGGAACTCTTAGGGGTCCATGGATGTGCTGTACAAGATTTGCAGGGAGACAGAAAAACAGTGCATGGGCATATATACATTTTCCAGGGATGAAGGTTCATGGTTTTCATCAGATTCTTAAGCTGGGGGCTATAGGTCAAGGGAGCTTAAGAACTTTTACATAAATAAGCAATCTCTCTAATTATAGAGAAAATGTTCAGAATTCCTCAATAAAGGTAACAAGATTTAGTCAATGAGTATGATTCAGGCACCATTTCTAACATAGCCATTTCAGACACTAAAGTGGTTGAATCAAACTTGGACTTGAATGATAAGGGTTTTTATATTAACCAGATTTATATAAGCCAGTGAAATTAAAAAAATTATTAATTAGACTGTTCAAATAGCCAAACTGTTTCCTAGCACTCAGTTTTTCATGTGTAGGAGATTAAGTGACAAGAAAGGAAAGTATTATTCATTAGACAAAACAACTCCTTGGGAATGTTATGAGGTCATGAGACTTCTGTGTGTTTGGTTCCTCTTGCGCAGAGTTACAGGTGGTCAGAAAGATGACTCTGAGGTATAATGTTGTCAAAGTCTTCAAAGATTAAACTGTCTGAAGCAGCAAGTTGGGCTGATGCATGTTAGAAAGACTGCAACAAGCATGGAAACAAAAAAGCGGTTTCCAGTTAACTCTCAAAAGCTGAGAAGGTTTAGTCTTTCACTTCCTAGCAGCATAAGCTGATCAAGGTTTTACAATAAAAGGGTCTATTTCCACAGTGTTCATTAGCTCACAGGATTCTTCACTGTTTTTTCCAAATCTCATAATGGCCCTTTGAGCATAGACAGTTTTCAGATGAGGAGGGGATGGTTATTTAAGGATCCAAGGCTAAAGACTCATGGTGGTCTCAATGCCAAGAGAGGGAGAAATGGTTCCTAAAAACAGCAGCAGCAGCAGCAGCAACACAAAGATGATTATTTCAACACAAACACCGTTTCTGAGGCACTTACTCCATGCCAGACACCATGCCGTGCCCTTCTCTATCATTCCTGATAGGCAACTAGGGTGTCACCTCCTTCTGAAAGGGAAACAGGGGTTAGCATCCCATACTTTTAAAAAACGGGGAACATTGAATGTGTGCTGAGAAACTGGGGTCTCATGTTTAATTACCAGTGTCCCCCTCAGATGCACATGTATGACACAGAGTCCGCTGTAGTTTCTTTTTCTTCTGAGCATTTCAAAATATGTTAGGTGAGCAGAATCACAGCACAACTGTGAGATCATTTTGTCCCTGGAATTCTCCCTTGTCAACCAGATTAGGCCTGCTTACCCTTGCCTGCTGTCTGGATATGGAGTTCTCAAAATAACAATGTAATAGCTAATATTTATTGAGCACTTACTGTGTGCATGACCAATAAGTTTGGCTATT
>NW_022436953.1:14776444-14844781 GCF_009761245.1 Sapajus apella
GGAGGGGTTCTTTGCCTTGCCCAATTTAGTAGAGCCAAGATTCTGATTCCAGGACCTTCACTTTCTTCTTCTTTTTCTTCTCCGTCTTCTTCTCCTGTATCTTCTCTTCCTCCTTTCCTCCATCTTTCCCCTTTTTCTTCTCTTTCTTTTTAACTTCCTGTTACAGTAAATGGTAAACATTTACAAAAGTAGACGGAATTGTATAACAAATACCTACGCACCCCTTGCCCACTTGAAGCAAGTATGAATTCTTGGCCATGCTCATTTCATCTAGAGCCTCATGCATCCCCCTCCACATTACCAATCTCAGGCATAGATTGTTTTGTCTGTAATTATTATAACATGAATCTGTAGTAGAAGTTCCCATATCACATTTGCTGGTTCGTCTC
This sequence comes from Sapajus apella, assembly GCF_009761245.1. Taxonomy (NCBI): domain Eukaryota; kingdom Metazoa; phylum Chordata; class Mammalia; order Primates; family Cebidae; genus Sapajus; species Sapajus apella. The sequence continues at coordinate 14,776,834 of NW_022436953.1, forward strand.
TGATTTCATCTGCAGCTGTGACAAAAGTTTCTGTGGAGGTCAGACTCTCTCTGACAGTGACAAAGTCACTCCTAAAATGTATGCTATGGGCATTTTCACTTTCTGGCTCAGGGCCTTCTCTGAAATGTGGGGAGTTATCAGCTCATCCAATGGGGGATGGGAGCTGAGAGGCAATGTCCCAGACTCTCAACCTTCAGATGAACAATTCTGGGAGCATTCTGTGTCCTTCCCAGAGCTTTGCATGAAATCAGACCTCCTACGTCCACTGCTTTGACTTTGATGATGTAGCCTTTGATTGGCTTTTGTTCCTTCTCTGTCTTATTCTTCCTGGTACTTGACTCTTGCTTCCTGGGATCACCTCTCAAATAAACTACCTGAAACCAAGTACTTGCCTCAAGTTCTGCTTTTAGGAATATCCAAGCTGAATCAATATCTACATAAAAAAATAAGAGTTGAACCTCCACCTCCCACCTCCACCCCCACTCCCAATATCATTATCATGGCAAAAATAATAATTTCTTAATATCAAATATCAAGTCGGTGTTAGTTGTATTATTAATATCATAAATTCAATCGGGGGTTTTCTTTTTTCTTTCTTTTTAAAAGACAGGTTCTCACCGTTCCCAGGCTGGGGTGCAATGCAGCCTTGAACTCCCAGGTTCAAGTGATCAGCCCGCCTCAGCCCTGTGAGTGGCTGGGACTATAGACTGGTGCTACCACGTTCATTTTATTAAAAAAAAAATTTTTTTTGTAGAGATGGTGCTTCACTATATTGTCCAGGCTGGTCTTGAACACCTGGCCTCAAGTGACCCTCCTGCCTCAGCCTCCCAAAGAGGTGGGATTATAGGCAGGAACCACTGTACCTGGCCCCTAGTAGGTTTTGATAGTAAAAAAATCTATCTGGTTTGATGAGATGTTTCAGGTTCATCTTATATATTTCAGTCACTTGATCTTGAATTAGCTCCAAGGAATCTTCATTTCTTTTATAGGGAAAGAATATTTTAATATTAAAGTCTAGGTACCAGAGATGCTCAATATTTCTAGACTTTTCTATGTATTACAATTAGGAAATTTGTTCTGTTTCATTTATGTATTTGTTTTAAAATAAAACACATAACGAATTCATAGTAACACTTCTTTAAATCCAGCACTAAATTTCTGTTTCACAACTGTATCTCCTTTCTCCCACATGGAGAATCCCAGTTTTCAAGGACACCTGGGGTGAGAGAATTTGAAAATCATGTAATTGTTTATTTGCTTTATCTTACAATACAAATATTAATCTTAAGAATATCAACATCACTAACTCTATGATAACTGTAAACACTTTCAGATTTGGATTTTTATTTTTTGCATTTCTTAACCGGGGTTTTCTCTGAATATGGGAACCCGTGGTAGAAGGAAGCCATCTGTCTCACCAGTAAACATGTCTGTCACACACTGCCCTGTCCACTTGGAATTTAGGACCTTGTAGTGACAGTAGTGACAACCCAGAGAAGCTTATTTTGATCTTGATCCAGCTTTAGGTTCTAAACTTCAACTCTGTCTCACATTGAACCTAAGGAATTCGCTTCAGTGTTGTGGCCTCTCTGCCCCTCTCCTGAAGTGACAACAGATGCCAAAGAATTAACAAATTCCTTGTATCCGAAGGTGAGAGGACATTCTTCCGTTATCTCTTAGTTCAGAGTATTGAGTTAGCCCTTGGAAAGAGAGACTTTTTAGTCTGAAAACAAGGTCCATGCCTCACACCATTGTGCACGCTGTCCAGGCCCAACTTCTGGAATCAGGGAGTCTAGAAAAAGCCTTATCCATCAGGTGGCCAGACAGCAACTTGCTGAGGTCTGTGCCACCATCATCTCTGGTCTTCCTGTCTTTCTTTTGGTCTCTAGGAACCAATAAGTTCTGCTGAAGCGGGTGAGATCCCAGAGCTAAAGAAGTGGGCATAGCCATTGGTCATCGGAACTGCTGGGAAGAAGGAAGTAGGAATCACATGTAATTAGAAATACCTCAAGCATCTGACAAAGCACTGTGTGCCTGAGTGACTCAAGATGGCATGGGGCATGTGCCTAAACATCTCAACAGTTTTCTTATCCCTGCATCCCCTGGTATCCTGTTCTTCTCCTGATATGGTGTCACTCTGAGGGTCTCTGAAAAGCCCTGTGGAGGTTTATGCTCAGGACTCGGGCATCCAACATGTATGGGGTGCTAAAAAAATTGGGCTCCATTTGAGACATGACATTAGCTAGAGCACGTAATGGAAGCAGGGCAAGGGAGGAAATTACTTTGAATTTAGGCACAAAAAGAATACAGGATTAGGATTTGACTTATCCTTCTCTTGTAGCTGGGCCAAGGGAAGGCAATGAGTGCATGCCGGGTGCCTGCAAATGCTCAGCTGTGAGCACAGCTTCTCATATTCTGTGACATCCTCTGTGTCCTGGCCTGTTCCCATGGAACACAGTCTTTTGTCCTGACTTTTCATCAGGAATGGTCTCTGGGTGACTACTGAAGTGATTAAATCACTTCCTTAACCCTGATATAGACAGAACTAAAGGACAGACTTGAATTTGCTGCCTTTCTCCTCCTCCCCTGCTTGTGCCTTTATCTTGTCCTGTATTGGCTCAAGAACCCATGAGTCTCCAGCTGCCAGAAATAGAATTCCAGACTCTGCAGCCAGGCACCCAGGACTGTCCCATCCTGACTGCCTATGAGTGCCCTGTATGATCCTCCCAGGCCAGCCAAATGGTGGGCCTGCCATCCTAAGATGCCCTGCTTACATTTTTTTCTGCCAGCACACCATGACCTGGGCAGTGCTCCTTCAGAGCCTAGGTTTATACTTACCTTTTCCCAATCCACAAGGGTTTATGTTCCCTCTCAATCACAAAAGCAGAAGTCTACTCCATGCTCCCTTAGGACTCCCTAAGAATTTGTAGCCTATTGATATGTCTTGCTAACCTTTCATGCATGTGTGTGTGCATGTGTTGAAGTGTATATCTTGACTCCCAACTGACTGACAAGCTCTCAAAGGGCAAAAGTCATTTGTCATCCATCTTAGGAAAGTCTTTGAAGTCACAAACACTATGTATGTTTTATAACGGAATGTTAAGGAACTTTTCCTGCGGCTTGAGTGTTGACAATTAGGATCTACAAATGAGGACAAAGTTCTGTACCCCAAATTTTGTGTCGAGCCAAAAATTTTTAGAAGGCAAGTGCCTATCTGAGTTTTCAATAGCTCTGCTTCCTTTATCATCTCCCTCTGCTGTATATGAATTTATGTAGATCTGAAAATTGGGTGTGGGCAGTAGTGTGGGATAAGGAGAAGGACTGAAGGAAAATTATTTGAGTAGTGAATTGTCAGCCTTTCTCATCTCAGTGGAGATGGAGAGGTCTCTGTTCCACAGGAAACGTTCCTTAGATGAGGGTGGTTCCTATGAGAAGATGGAGATAGACATTATGTTTCTTTTCCTGGCTGGAGGTCTTCTTAATTAGCACAATTGATGATCTACCACTTGTGCCTACTTGAGTGGTGAAGAAGAAAGGTGGGTAGAGATGCAAGTGGGGAGATTAGTCTCAGCAGTGGGACATGGCCAAGTATTTGTGAGTTTCACATAAGTCAAGGAGACCTGGAAGGTTACTGGGATTGAGCTATCTTGCTGGTACCTCCTGCTGGCTGATAGATGTGATGACACATGGCATAAGAGACTGGATATGAAACCATTAAAAGGTTTAGGAAGATGTCAAACTGGGGAGGATTTCCCCTGTACAGAGTGGAGGACCCTTCAAAGACCCAGTAAATGTACCCATAAGTTCCATTGGAGAGCCTTTCTTACTGAGGGTAATAGCAGTCTAGGGAGGCAACAGCTGTGCCAGTTATGTGAAAAGTCTACTTCTATCTTCTTATTAGCACTTCCTGTTTGAGCACACCAGAGGAAAAAACATCCTAAAAAAAAGAAGAAAAGGCAGAACATCCTCCCTCGCTTTTCTGGTCATGGCTGGGTCTGAATCTGAGGAAGAGCAGAAAGTGAAATCGGCATTCAATTGGAAATGAGATTGAGGATTTAGATTGAGATTAAGAAGGTATAGAGCATATCCAACATATAAATAGGGGGCAAGAGAAAGATTTGAGAGGAAATCATTCAGTACATCAATGGAATAAAAATTGTTTTATATTTGAACTCCACTGAGTACAGATAATTTAATAAACATGTTCTATTGATTACATGACACTGATAAAATTAATTACTATGTACTGATCTTCTCTCCTCAGCATCTGCCCCCAGCACTTAATTTCCTCATGGAATGTAGAATTAGGGTAGTACTAGCTTCCATTATATCACAAGGCAGGGGGTTGTGATGACAGTGGGCTGAGCATCACCTGATGAGCGCCACAATAGAGAGGACATTGAATGAAAATATGTCTTCCGGGTCATGACCTTAAGAAATTCTGTTCCATGATGTTCAAGATGCCTCTTGTAGCATCTTTAAGGGCTGTAGCAGTAGGATAGAAGGGGCATTTGATGTACTTGGCTCCGGGCCCCAGTCTTGGCTTAATCAGAGATTTCAAATATTTATTTTTGTGTTTTGGAAAAAAATACTTTTATGGTTTAAAAATAATTAAAATTCATTGGCCTAACTTATCCCCTAACCCAAAGCGCACATCTACATTCCCATGGAACTGTCATCATTCAAAAGACCTTCAATGAATAAAACAGTAACTCTATGCTAGGCTCTGGATACAAAGAAGAAGGCAAAATTAGCAGGTTGACTTTTGGAGATTTTTTTTTCCTGCTGATTAGCTGAAGTTGCAGAGGAGCTTCAGAGACAGAAGATTATAAAAAATGTTTGGTGCAGATCAATGTTTCCATCCTCTACTCTTGATCTGCAACATGTACCCAGCTAGGACACAGGGGGAAGGAAAGCAGGAATATTTCAAACTATTCAGATATTCCTAGATTCCTGTCTTAGCTGTACACTGATAAGTAGTTGTATAAATAAATTAGCATCTCAACACATTGCGTAATACCTAGAGGGAGCAAATAATCAATATTTGCCATATTTGGTACCAGATATGAGTTCTTGGAGGCTTTGGGGTTGCCTCAATGCTGCCCCAGCTTTTTGTGTTCTCTCCAAACACTAAAAGTACCTATAGTAAAGCTGCTCTGCTTGATAATGACAGGATTTCTTTTTGCTGCTTGAAATTTATAGCAGGCGATATTGGAGGACATGGAAGACTTTATCAATTTAATTTCCCATGGAACAGTAGCCTTGCATGGGTGAGCAACAACCAGTCTTGAAAACGATGAGCTTCAGATCATCAAAGGAAAAGTAAGATCCCCCAGCCATACATCTTGAGCTGTAAAATAAATGAGCTGAAAGGAAATAGAGAGCCTCTACTGGGAACCAGAAATATTGATTCATTAGTGTGATTTAAAAAAAAAGAAAAAGAAAAGCAAACAATCCAATTTTCCCATTTGGCACTTGGTAGTTACCTTGCCAAGGAGTAGGCAACAGGGAATTCAGGATTTGGGAAAATGCACCATGAACTTGCCAACATCATCTCGAATTCCTGTTTCCCCTTTCATTGCTTCATTTACAGAAATTCAGAAAATGTCCCATATTTACTTTGCTGGGCTTTTCTTCCTCTGCCTTGTACTGAAGACTACATTTTGGTCACATTAACTCCTTGAAGTGTTCCTCAAATTGTGCTGCAGTCTTGCTTGTCTCTGGGTCTTTGTTCCTGCTTTTCTCTCCTCCTGGAGCACCTGTCCTTACTTCTTACCTGGCTAATTCCCCCTCATCCTTTAGATTTTTTGCTCACACATGATCCCCAATGGGAAGATTTTCTCGCTAGCCTGGATTAGCTGTCCTTCTTGGCTCTCATCACAGTGCTTCAACACAGTTAGGCAAAGATCTGTTTGGGAGTCCACCTCCTTCTCAAGACTACAGGATTCTTGAGCACAGTCAGAGCCAAATTTGATGTTCCATGTGTCTGGTCAAATCTTGCACCTGAAGCAGGAGGTGTTCAGTTCACAATATTTGAATGAAAGATGAATGATGAGATGAATGAGTGCATTTTAGTTTCAAAAAAGGCTTCCCTGGAAACAAAACCTGATGACTATGATTTAGCCATCTTCCTTGAACACCTGCCTATTGTCTTTTATACAATTCATCAGACAACTCAATCAGCTAAATGTCTTCCAGACAGCAGGTATTCAATGTCATCTGGTAAAGAAATGACCTGGTCAGATCGCAATTTTCTTCCCTGGATTTGTTGGACAACCAGTCTCCCTGCCTTCAGCTGTCACCCAGAGTGATCTTTCCAATACAGTAATCCGGCCATGCCATGTACCAACCTAGCATCCTCCCATGGCCCCTCACTTCCAGCTGATCTATGTCTCAATGCCTTAGCAAGGCATCCAAGTCTTTCTGTGGTTGGAAACCAAGTGGCCTTCCAAACCCCATTTAGTGCTGTAGCCTTTCTGTATTAATGAGGGTTCACTAGAGAAACAGAATCAGAGATTTATGAGAATTTGATTCACATGATTGTGGAGGTTGAGAAGTCCCATGATCTGCCATGTGCAAGCTGGAGACCCAGGCAAGCCAGTGCTATAATTCAGTCCAAGTCCAAAGGCCTAAGAGGCAGGAAGCCCATGATGTAATCTCAGTCCAAAGACCAGGGAAGATGGGGATGTACCAGCTCAAGGAGGAAGGCAGGGAGCAAAAAGGGCAAATCACTCCTTCTTCCAGCTTTTGTGCTAATGAAGCCTCCAGAAGGAGTAAGATGGAAAGGAGGAGAAGGGAGAGTGGAAAAAATAGATATTTACACAAATTTGGCTCTTTTTTATGATCTTAGACTTGGAATTGCAAGGTGGTCATATTAGGTACATATTATGAAGAATATCTGTGTTAGCTTAGTGAGATGGAGATACAGATACTGTTTTTAACTAGCTACCAAGGTCCAGCTCAATTGTCACCTCCTCAATGGCCATCCTGATCATTCCAACCTTTGTTTTGCTTGTTCTAGACTGAATAAAATTGGCATCTCTAGCTTGAGCCCTTAATTGATGACTATCTTGAATTAGTGCCTTTTTTCATGTCTCTGCAGTGGGCTCTTTGCCCACTCTGGACAGATGTCCTGTCTTATGACAAATGTAGTCTCACAGTAGATAGCACCAGGCTGGGCACCTCACGTAATGATTGACTGATGCCAAATCACATGGACACTCCTGGCCACAGTATTATGTATGTGGTCTCATTTGATTCTTTCAACAACCTTCTGAAGGTAGATATTATTTTTTGGGTGAGAAAGTTGAGAGCCAGAGAGGTTAAATCACCTGCCCAGAGTCACATAGTTCATATCAGATAAAACTAGAAGCCTACCAGGATTTGGCCTGTGCTATTTCTCCTGTACCCCTGACTTGAAGAATGTGCTCCTGGCAGAGGAATACTCAGGGTCAGGCTCAGTGGCCATTGATGGTGGACATGGAATCCTGCTTCTGAAACTGTTTCTATTCTCAAGCCCATAATGTGGTACTGATCCAGACTGACTTCCAAGTATGAGCAGCAGGTGCTGCTTTACCTCAGAAGCCATTAGGGGGTCATGAAGGGCAACTCTGGATCCCATAAGTGCACCAAAGTATACTGGCTGAGAATAGGACAAGGGCGTTTTTGCTCTTCTGTACTGTCTTTTGGGACACAGAAGAGCTGGGTGAAGAAACAGGGAAAGAAGGAAGGCAAGGAAAGTGATGTTCTCACCAGTGGTAGACCTAATGTCTCTTCAGTTCATCATGTGCGGCAGATTACCATTCTAGAGCAAAAAATTGCATGTCCTCCTTATTTAAGGAAAAACTCTTTATTTCCAGATATTTACATACATACATACATACATACCATGTACATACGTTTATATATGAATGAGAGAGTCTTGCTCTGTCACCCAGGCTGGAGTGCAATGACCTGATCTTAGCTCACTGCAACCTCCACCTCCTGGGTTCAAGTGATTCTCCCACCTCAGCCTCCCAAGTATCTGGGACTACAGGCATCCACCATCATGCATGGCTAAGTTTTGTATTTTTATAGAGATGAGGTTTCACCATGTTGGCCAGGCTGCCCTTGAACTCCTGACTTCAGGCGATCTACCCACCTCAGCCTCCCAAAATGTTGGGATTATAGGCATGAGCCACCGTGCCCAGCCCAAATATTTACATTTAAAAGTTCTTTCTTGATAAGAAAGACCATCATGGTTTCTGAGATGGTTAATATTTGTGTCAACTTGACTGAGCTAAGAGATGCCCAGATGGATGGTAAAACATTATTTCTGGATGTGTCTGTGAGGGTGTTTCTGGAAGTGGTGGGCATTTGAATTGGTGGACCGAATGAAGAAGATCCACCCTTACCAATGTGGGCAGACATATTCCAGTTCACTGAGGGCCTAGATAGAAAAAAAGAAAAAGAAAGGGCAAATTCTCTCTCTCTCTTCTTGAGCTGGAATATCCATCAGCTCCTACCCTCAGACGTCATTGCCCTTTGTTCTCGGACCTTTATTTATTTTTGTTGTTGTTTTCTTCTAAGTTTTTATTTTGAAGTAAGTCTAGACTTACAAATGTGCAAAAATGATACAGAGAATTCCCTTACCCTCTTCACCCAGCATCTTCTAATGGTAATCTTATGTAATCATAGCTTAATAGAAACCAGGAAATTAACCTTGATTCAATAGTATTAACTAATTCCTCTTTAACCCTTGGCAGTCTTCTAACTAATATATTTTTCTTTTCTTTTTATTTCAAGTTTTATTTTAGGTTCAGGGGTACAAGTGCAGGTTTGTTACATAGATAAACTTGTGTCATGGGGGTTGTTTATATAGATTATCTCATCACCCAGGTATTAATCCTAGGACCATTAGTGATGTATCCTGATCCTCTCTCTCCTCCCACCCACTGCCTTCCAAAAGGCCCTAATGTGTGTTGTTCCCCTCTATGTGGGTCTTTAGGTTTAGTTTGGGGGTTATATCATCAGTTCTCCTGGTTCTGAGGCCCTCAGACTCCCTGGAGAACACTGACTAATACAGTATTTATGTTTACATTATTTATTTTTTCAACACAGAATTGTAAAGAAAATAAAAGCTGCTTATATAGCAAGAGGCTAGAGAAAACAAATGTTACTATGTAATTAGTGGTTATCTCTGTTAGGCTTTTATTTTTTAAAATACCTGGGATTATGCTTTATTTGTATACAATTATGAAACTTGTTTTATTCATTTAATACTTCATATGCTTAATTCTTATGTCCTTAAATATTCATTGTGAGCATAATTTTTATTGACAGCATCATACTTTATGGACATGCCGTAATTTACTATCATTTCTTTTATGTTAGACACTTAAATTGCTTACAGTGGTGCTGTGCTGAGTGCCTAGTAGCTGTGATGGTTTTGCTCTCGTGGTGGTTACTGAGAGGTAGCCCAATGTCAGTCATCCTAAGGCCATCTTGAATAGTCATTGCCTAATGGCATTCTGAGTTTCTATGTATTTGTCATGCAATGATACCCTATGAGCTCTTGCAAAACTCCCGTGGGAGATCATTATAGCTGAACAAGAGTCCATACGGATTTCAAACATAGTCTTTGGCACATTTATGCTTTCAAGGAATCAATTGTCCTTCTCCAACTAAGTTTTCTGAATTAATGCAGTTCTCCAGGCCTATGAGGAAATGAGATCTCTTATTTAATGATGTGCCATCGCTCACATACTGCTGATTTCCACTTCACCCAACAGAGGTTTAATAATACTATTCTCTTGCTTTTGTGTGTTTTCTTGTGGATTGTTCTTGTGGAATAATGACGTTCACACCTCCAAGACAGTTAATATCCAAGCCTGAAATGGAAGCTGTATTATTGAAAACATTGTGATTATGTAATGGAATCAAACTTTCCTTTCTGGCAAAGTTTGTTGCCATCCGTTTGAATTCATTCTGTGCCTTATTCTTACCACTATCTCAATAGAGCAGGCTGGTAAAGTTATGGCTGTATTTTTATAAAATGAAATTCAGGCTGAGTGCGGTGGCTCATGCCTGTAATCTCAGCACTTTGGGAGTCCAAAGCAGGCAGATCGCCTGAGGTCAGCAGTTTGAGATCAGCCTGGCCAACATGGTGAAACCCCATCTCTACTAAAAATACAAAAATTATCCGGGTGTGGTGGCAGGCGCCTGTAATCCCCGCTACTTGGGAGGCTGAGGCAGGAAAATCTCTTCAACCTGGGAGGTGGAGGTTGCAGTGAGCCAAGATCACGCCATTGCACTCCAGCCTGGGCTATAGAGTAAGACTCTGTCTTGAAACAAACAAACAAAAAAAGGAAATTGAGATGTGGCACAGAGGTGAAAAATATTTTAAGGAGACATCTATGAAATGGTTCTGATTCAGCTGAGGTGCCATCCACTTAGCTCTTTGACCTTGAGAGCAGCATGCCGCCATCCTTCATGTGCTCCTCTGGTTTCCTGGGCTTGCCTTCCTTGGAGAAGTACTACATTCTCTGGATGTTCTCTATGTCTCATAATCCCACATGGAAATTATGAAACATTTAGAGACCTTGGAGCCAAAGATAGGCCTCAGTACTACTATTATTGGTGAGACAATAACAGCAACGACATGGATGCGTTGCATTTTCTTAGACTCATGGACAGCATCTTTGGAAAATTTTGCTATTCATATTGATCTGGATCATATGGTGTAAATCAATTTGTTGTACTGGACCGAGCATAGAAAGTTAGCACCAAGACAAAAGTATGCCAGATTGCAGGGTCATTTATTATACCGGCGACCACAGAGGACTCACGTCTCTCTAACCTGTGGCGTCAAAAGGAGGGTGCCAAGACTTTTTATACCCGAAAAACCACCTTGGGAGTGGGGGTGAGGAGCGGGGATGGGGATGAAAAGGTTTCGGACATTCCAAGGGCTAGGGGATTCTGTGATTCACCTCCTGGGCGGAGATGAGGGCGGGGGTCTCCGGACATTTCAAGGGCCAGGGGACTTTTGTCATTCTGTTTGTTGCTTCAGTGGTTTACAGAAGTCAAGATAAGCATTTGTTTACACACAGATCTTAGTTATCCTGGGCTGCTTATTTTAGTTATTACCGGTAAGCAAAGGCTAGCAATTCTGGCACAATATCACAAATTGAATGTTCTTGCTGTACAAACACAGCTTCAAGACAGTTGTTTGTCATCAGCATGCTGCCACTAAGCCCCTTCGACATGTAAATTCTGTATCTGCTTAAAGCAATGGCTTTTAATCAATTTTTGGATTATGGATCTCTTTGGGATTCAGTGGATCCTCTCTGAGGACATGGATGCTCTGGAAGAAATAGCTATATACACCCACATTTCTTTACACAATTTCATGGAGCTTACATAGTCCCTGAAGCCAGGTTAAAGCAAAGCAAAACAAAACAGTAAAAACCTTTCTGAATAGGTCCAAATACTGTCGCCTAGAAAAGAATGCCAGGGTCCAGGAAAATAAGTGATTTATTTAAGTCTATTTAGCAAGAGAGCAACAGAGTTGAGACTAGAATTCAAGTTACTAAATATTTTTTTCCAAATTTTAGTGACTTAATCTTTTAAGTGACATGTAACCAGGGATTATATTCAAAATATTGACCAGTCAGTATAGCTCAGGAACATGGCAGATCTGATGAATCCACTGATTATCTCTGTCCCTGGGGGTCCTTGCTTGGAAGGCACATGTTCCCTGAGATAGGAAAAGGCCTGGGAGATGGCCAAGACCTTAGCTCCAAGGGGCCGATTTCTAAGCACAACTGCAGCAGCTGATGTTGCTGGCAAGGACATGATCTGCCCAGGTCAGCAGCTTGCTTCTCCATCAACAGAAGGAGTGGGCATCCAAGCGTGAATCTGAAATGGGGCTCACTGGTGCTGACAGCCTGACCACCAACTATCCTGAGCCCAGGGATGATTCTTTGAATAATGTGCAGTATAAGGTTTGCTGGGAGATGGAGAAATTAATTCGGCTTCCCAGGCAAAGACTTCAAATTAGGCAATTCAGTTTTAGGTATGGTTTAGACCACAGTCTCCAGAGAGCCCTATGCAGCAACATCAGCCTTAAGAATCCACTATGTGGACAATGCTGACAGGGTCTGTTGTGTGGTTTCCAGAATCTCTTTGTGAGATGCTTCCCCTCAGGCAAGAACTCCCATCCTTGTAGGGTCAGCGAACATTAACCCTGTGGTGAGACCCAGAATTCATCTAATACAAATCCAGTTCCATCTGTCATGCCCATCTGCCCCTTTCCCTCCATTTTATAGTTATGGAAACAGAATCTCAGGGAAGGTAAGTCATGAACTCAAGGTGGTGCAGATTTTTTTTTTTAAATTTTATTGCATTTTAGGTTTTGGGGTACATGTAAAGAACATGCAAGATTGTTGCATAGGCACACATGTGGCAGTGTGATCTGCTGCCTTCCTCTCCATCACCCACATCTAGCACTTCTCCCCATGCTATCTCTCCCTAACTCCCCTCCCCCTGCTGTCCCTCCCCTATTTCCCCCCAGCAGACCCCAGTGTGTAGTGCTCCCCTCTCTGTGTCCATGTGTTCTCATTGTTCAACGGTGGTGTTGCAGATTTTGTGTTGAAACTCAGTTCTGGGGCTCCAAGCCCAGACTTATTCATGACGTTACTTGGTTAACGCCTGTGATGGTTAACATTTAGTGTCAACTTGATTGGACTGAAGGATGCAAAGAATTGTTCCTGGATGTGTCCCTGAGGGTGTTGCTAGAGGAGATTAACATTTGAATCAGTGGACTAGGAGAAGCAGAATCAACCTCATCTGGGAAGGCACCATCCGATCTGCTGCCAGCACGGCAGAAGAAGGTGGAAGGAGTTGACCTGCTGAGTCTTCTGGCCTTAATCTTTCTCCCATGTGGGACACTTCCTTCCCTTCCTCCTGCCCTTGAACATCAGGCTCCAGGTTCTTTGGCTTTTGGGCTCTTGGACTTATACCGGTGGTTTGCCAGGGACTCTCAGGCCTTTGACCACAGACTAAAGGCTGTACTGTTGGCTTCCCTACTTTGAAGTTTTGGGACTCAGACTGAGCCACTACTGGTGGCTCCTTATCTTGCATATGGCTTATCCTGGGACTTCACCTTGTAATCCTGTGAATCAATTCTCCTTAATAAACTCCCATGTGTGTATATATATATATATATACACACACACACACACACACATATACGTGTATATATATACACACACACACACACATACGTGTATATATATATATACACACATATACGTATATATATATATACACACATATACGTATATATATATGCTGTGTGTGTGTATATATATATCCTATTCATATATATATATCTTTTTATATATATATATATATATATATCTTTTATTAGTTCTGTCCCTCTAGAGAATCCTGAGTAATACAGTGGGTCTTTTTAAAAATACCATCTTTAAAATGATATTTTTGTAGCAACTTTCTAAAATATATTCTCACCTATTCCTTTATATATTTTATAGCAAAGTGTATTAAAAGTCTTGAGTCAGAGCACATTCAATAGGATTGTACCCTTGCAGGGAAGTCAACACTGCCTCCTTGAAAATATACACTTTAAAGTGAATTTTCCTGATTTTTGCAATGGGCCCAATTGTTTGGGGTTGCATGTAAGCAAAGGTCCTGTGCCCTGGGGTCTTATTTCACCAATGCTGCAGAGGATCATTCTATGGCCAGGGCCATAATTTGTCCAGTGATACATGCAATTTTGAGGGATTCCAAAGCATTTTATTGTAGCATTTTATTGCCCTAACCTTTTCAAAATGGCAACGGAGACATTTCCTGCACCCTAGTGTTTCTGAACACAAATATTAGCTTGGAGCGCTTCATTCTGTTTCACCCTCCAAAGGAATCTGTTATTGAAATTTTGGAAACAGAGATGAACAAGCCCTTCCCCAGTCCATTTACTGCAATTCCTAATTACCCCATGCTGTTTGTGTTTCTAGGACATTTTTGTGTTCAAGTTGAGCTCTGGAATAGGTAAAGTTCTCTGGGTTATGTCAACAGGATTATCATAAATCCTCTCTCTAATAGCTCTGCAGGGATTGGCATTTATCAAAGTACTGGTTTTAGCTGCCACATTCCCCATATTCATGATATTTGCATATGAAAACTAGAGTTTATTTGCATATGGATTAAAAGATGATGTGAGTTTTCCTATAGCTTATATTCCCCAAAGTAGAGACAAAAATGGGCTACCTCTTCTTTGTACTTTCAGTTTTATTTATGTTTTAAAATATAGCTTATTTTTAATTCATATTTTTATGATTATAAAAGTGGTATATATTCATTTTAAAAATTGGAAAATGATAAGAACCACAACATCTTCCACAATTTTACCACCAATTACATTTTGCTGTGCTTACATTCCTTTTATTTCCCCCAGAAATTATCTGCATGCAGTGTACAGATTTTATCCTTTTCTTTAACATGATAATATATACCTTTTACAATGTTATAAAGATAATGTTTATATACCATTTTAAGGGCTGCGTAATATTCTGTAATGTGAGTACACCATAGCTAATCAGGAGCTACAGTGTTTCCTTTTATTGTTTTTGCTGCTGTAGACATTACTGCTTTGAAGACTAGAAGTGGCATGACTAGCACAAAAGGCTATTTTTTTAAGGTTCTTGACATAAATGACTGGTTTATTCTTTCAGATAGTTGAACCAATTGACACTGTTACTAGAATGTTATGAGAATGTTTATTACATGCCAATTTTACCAGACCTGAGATATAGATACACACATATACCCATTCACATACCTACATATGTGTACACATCTATATTTATTTCTTTTCAAATTTAGACAAGTCATCTCTCATTGATATATAAATGTAAACATCTTTGATTACAATGGGGTCAGACTTTTTCCATATGATTTTTAAGCAGCTGTATTTCTTTTTCTGTGAACTCTCTCTTCCAGTCATTTCATGGGTTGTTTTTTAAGACTGAAGCTGAGCACCATGAGAACACCACTGTACGCAGCTTGTTTGTCCATAAGACAACAGAACTTCAAAGCAACTAAGTGTCTGCCTTTCTTCCAATCAAGTAGACTCTACTAGTCATCCGTAGAGATGCCTGACTTAGTTTTCCCGTTTATGACTGTAGGGAACAGGTCTTAAATGAACCCCTACAGAAATGCCAAATGTCCTGCTAGCCGTGGGGTCTCCTTTGGAACAACAGAAAGAATGCTCTGTCATTAGCCTAGAGGTCGTTCTAAGAGGTGGGCAATCACAAGAGCTCATCTAACACAGTGGTGGGGTTCTGCAAAGATCTCTCACCACAGATGCCTGTAATGAGAGGACTATGCCTGAGGCCTCAGTTTAATTGGTATCTTCCTCCTCCTTCTCTGCTCCCATGGAAAGGCAAATCAACTTGGAACATTTAAATGGAGCTTTCTCTGAAGTATCCTGCCTTGTGTTCTCGCTGAGAAATAAAAGCTCCATCTTGCAGAGCTTAAGTAATTGGAAATATTTGACACTTGGCATTTCCAGTTTCATGGAAAGGAATCAAAGAGAAATGAGGGTGGGAAGGGCTGATGTTTGCAGCTTTCCCAGTTGTGTTTGTGTGCCTGTATGCGTATTGCATGTGTTGCGTGTGTTCTTGGTTGACAGAGTTCAACTGCTTTGTAAAGGACCAAAGGTGAAATTAGTCGATATGAAATTTTAGAAAGTTAATGTGATCATTTCATTAATTCCTTGCATTTTTTTTTTAAAAAGGTGCCTTCCTGTACTTATGTGGTACCGAGACTTGAAACAGACTTTTACTGTCTTAAGAAAACAGATCTGAGAGAAGTCATTTACCAAGCTCTGAAGAGAAGTTGAACTATCAGTCTCTATATTTCTTTGCAAATCATATTTTGGATACTTTTAGACTTTATGATCCACCCTCAGAAGGAGACAGCCTTTGATATGTTTTTCCATATTAGGATCTCATCTGCTTATAATTTGTTGCCTAGTCTCCTTGTAACCCAGGATGTTGCATATCTGGGATGGATGGCTGGGTTAGAGTACAATCTGTGACTTGGTAGCAGTTTTTTCTATTTATGAGCCTAGATTTAAGGTTTTCTTTATTAGTTCCACATGCAAACTGTACCAGATACGGTCACTGTCTCTTTGTGACTCCAACCCAGAAAGGTATATTTTGGGGCTCTGTAGAGCTTCCCATCTGATTTTAGTTTAAATTGACAGTCCACATAAAAATAAATTGAGATGTTCATTTACCAGGAGGAAGTTCTGGGAACTGGAATCCCATAAAGAGCTTAGATCACAGGGCCAGGTCAAAACAAAAAATGAATCTGTGTGTACTTTCAGCTAGAGGTCACCAAAATTATGTGTGTGGGTGGTTTTTTATGGGATAGAGGGAAGATAACTGAAAAACAAAATACGAAAAAAAAATTAATAATCCCAGTATTTCCTTTTGAGAGTGGAATAAATTTGGAAAAATTCATTCACTCATTCATTCATTCGACAGGTGCTTATGAGTGCCCTGATGCACCAGCCTGCAATTGTGCCTGGCACTAACAACAGTGAGACAAGATGGTGTGTGTTTTGTCAGGGCTCAAGGTTCACTGCAGAGGTCACAGGTTAAAGTAGGTGCTAAAAGAAAAAAGAATAAGCAGGCAAAAAGATACCTAGAGAGCTGGAATCCTGAAGAGAGTGCAGATTCTCAGGCGGCAGGGATGTATATTAGTTTTCCATTTTGGATCACAAATTGTGTTACCACAAACTTAGTGGCTCAAAACAAGACAGATTTATTCCTTTACAGTTCTGGAGGTCACAAATCCTAAAATGGGTGAGCTGGCTACATTTCTTTGAGATGTTCTTGGGGAGAATCAGTTCCTTGCCTTTTCTAGCTTCTAGAGGCCGCCTGCATTCCTTGGCTCAAGTCCACTTCCCAACTGCAAAGCCAGCAGCACAGTATCTTGTAATCTGTCTCTCTCTTTGTCCCTGTACTTCCCTTGCCACACTGCCTTTTGTCATGCAGAGACTGTCATGATTATATTGTGCCCATCTGGCTAGATTATCCCACCTCAAGATCTTTAATTACATCTTCAAAGTCTCCTTCGTCATATAAGGAGCATATTCACAGGTTCTGGAGGGGGACTGTCATACAGGCCATAGTAGAATAGCAAGGAAATTAGATATTTTGGATCACAATATAGATTATGTTTATTTGTATTTGGTATCAGGACAAAGGGAGAAGAAGATAGTGATTCCTCTCAGGCGCCATCTTGGTGTTCCTTCCCCTCCAAGACCAGAATGCACATGGATGGTTATTTCCAATACAATTGCAGACAGTGGGATTACAAATAAATGGATGTAAGGCTGGGGGACCCCTAATTTAGGGGAACTGCCGTGGGAAATATTTATAGGCAATGAAAGTACAGTCTCAGACAGACCCGCATTAATAAGCCCACATTAATTAGTTTCCTCATGGAGGAAGGCACCATGTTGACGGAGGCAAGACGGGCATCTCCTCCGAAGGATTGCTTTAGGGCTTACTCTGTTAGTTCTGAGGTTGAGGGGCAGGAGAGTGAGCTAATTAGGTCTCCTGTCACCAGGTCTATGAAGAAGTATCTCCTATCACCTTACCCCGCCTGACACACGTGTACGAACACAAACACAGGCATACTCACCGGCATACACATGCACACACAGACACACACTTTCACATTTATGTATGTATACATGGTGATCTTTCCCCTACAAATATTTTTAATTAATATACTTAATAAAGTGAATGTTTTTGAGCAGTTTTAGACTTATAGAAAACTTTAGCAGCAAGTATAAAGAGTTCCAATATACTCTCTCATCCCCCACAGTTTCCCTTCCTCTTAGCATCTTGCGTTTGTTAAAATTGATGAGGCAGGCCAGGCGCGGTGGCTCAAACCTGTAATCCCAGCACTTTGGGAGGCCGAGGCGGGTGGATCACGAGGTCAAGAGATCAAGACCATCCTGGTCAATATAGTGAAACCCCGTCTCTATTAAAACTACAAAAAATTAGCTGGGCATGGTGGCGCGTGCCTGTAGTCCCAGCTACTCAGGAGGCTGAGGCAGGAGAATTGCCTGAACCCAGGAGGCAGAGGTTGCGGTGAGCCGAGATCGCGCCATTGCACTCTAGCCTGGGTAACAAGAGTGAAACTCCGTCTCCAAAAAAAAAGAAATTGATGAGGCAATATTAATATATTATTATTAAGTAAAGTCTATAGTTTACATTAAAATTCACTCTTCGTGTGATACATTTTGTAGATTTGTGACAAATGTATAATGGTATGTAGCTGCCATTACAGTATCACACAGGATAGTTTTACTGACCTAAAAATTCCCTGTGCTTTACTCCCATCATTTAAAATGTTTCTCTTCTGGGAAATTCAGTAAAGTTTTGAACGCCTTTCCGCTAACTAACGTGTAGCTTTTCCCAGACCCTATAGTCCAGTGTTTTTGAGTGTGCTGTGCCTTATCATGCATCCATATAAGAATAGTTTAAGCTTATAGCAGAAGCTTTTACTTCTTTTATCAGAATTACCAAAAGCTTTGACTTGCAAAGGATTTCCTTTCTGTCCTGAGGTCAGTGGTACACTGAGCCTGCTCATACTGACCTGTGAGAGCCCACTATATGCATTTCTTTCCAACTCTGAGTTCAGGTGTTCTGTTGCTAGTCTGAAATCAGTCATGGTAGAAGTATTTATACCATGGAAATCAGCAAATGCTACAAATCAGGGTTCGTTTTTCCCTATCAGAGAGCCAGCTATTAATATTAAACATTGACCAGACTCTTTCTGGAGTTCTCCCTTTGTCTGCTTCTTCATGACTGGGAAATAGCAAAACTAAAGCATTTGCCTGGGATTCAGAGATGGAAGCCATAGGCCAGGTAAACTCAGTGGTCTGTGTCCTTGCTGAGTTTGTAGAGAAGAGCTGTCTTGTAAACCCTGGACTATTCACCTATGGACTTATCAATGGGTAGATTAACTATATTGTTCAAGCTGTTGTATTGTGGGAGCTTTTTGTTACAGCAGCTTATCCTGTACCCATGAATACAGCTAGCTAATTGCTTGCCTGTTGACTTTTGCTCACCGTTCACTCGCCTACCCCTCCTCAGATTTAGAATGATAATGTACATATAAGATGCATCTCTTCTTACTTTTTACAATCCATGTTCTAAATAGAAGCTAGAATGACCTTTTAAAACACTAATCAGATCACTGATTAAAACCTTAAAATGTTCCAGTGGCTTCTCATTGGACTTAGAATAAAGCCCAGCCTCTCTACCAAGTTCAAGCCCCTCTTTGCTCTGCTAGTCTCCTCTTATGTCTTTCTCCCTCTCATCTACCAGGTTCCAGGGATGCTGGTCTTCCTTCTGTTTCTGGTACCACTGAGATTCCTGGCCTGTGGCACCTTGCACTTGCCATTTCCTCTGCTAGGAATGATGGCTGACTCTTTATCATCTAGGTACCGCCTCTTCCCTGAGCCACCAATCTCAAGGGGCTTGTCTCACTGCTTTTTATTTTCTATTTTTTTATAGTACAATATAGCATTTGTCATCACCCGAAAGGATTTTATTATTGATTGGATTCCTCGTTTATAACCTGCCCCTCCTCAGCCAGATCATAAGATCTGTGAAGGGCCATCTGTCTATTGTATCTACTTTTAAGTACCATGTGTATACTGGTGGACAAATACTGTAGATGCTCAATAAATAGTTGCCAAGTGAATACATGATTATCCAACAGAGCAGTATCAGCCTTGACTCTGTCCTTAAAAGAGCTTAGAATCTATCTCCTGGTGACTTTGAAGCCAGGCTGTCAGCAATATTAGGGCAATTTCACATGACACATTCTGTGACACAGTCTGCAGGGACAAACTTCACTTTACAAAGCAAGAATTACAATACCAAAGTAACACAATTTATTTATGTAAATTAATTGAATTTAACTTAATTTCCAACTAGACTGGTCCACTCACTAGCCCACTTTCCTTTTTAAGGAATTTTACATTTCATGAGAAGATGGATTGAAAAAAAAAGTTATTCATATTTTCATCAAGTTTATTAGAAACCAGGGTTGATTCTGCAGCTACTGATATCACAGTGGGGAAGGAGAGAGGAGGACAATGACTTTTCTGAGCTGATCTCTAGCCTGACTCAGTTGACTTTTTCTAAGTGTCTTTCTTGGTGAAGCTGAAGAAGTTGTCTTGCTTTCATCAGCGTGAAAGGGAAGCTCATCAGCTGGAAGGTGAAACTTCTGGCAGCTGCTTCCCCAAAAACCCCTCTTCCCTCCCTTGACTTGCACTGAAACATTCAAGTCCAGGCTTTGAAAAGATTGACATGTCTTTAGAAATCTTGGCACTGTCTTTATTCCAGGGCTACTGCCAGTGTCTGGCACTCTCGGCTCAGACTTGCAAAGAAACCTCCTACTCTCTGAATCAATGGTGCCTTTTCCATTAGCGTGTAGATACCCACAAAATATGCAGAGAAGATGTCTTTTTGCTGTGTTGATTTCCCTTATTCTCTCTACTCAGGAAAGGGAGAATATCCCCAGCCCCATTTCAAGCTGTCATCATGAGCAGTAGTGGAGGAGTAGATTTGCCAAACGGCTGTCAGAGCTGACACCAGGCAGTGTCAGCAGCGGGGCCCAAGCTACCTTTGGTGGAGTGACTTTGCTCTTGCTCAACTCCTGGGTTCCCTCCTACTGTTCTGAACCAATGACGCAGATGGCAAGCTCTAGGAAACAGGTAAGTTACTCATCAGCCATTGCTTCTTTTAGCAAATGGTGAGAATGAGCAAGATCTCTCTTTTTAAGGCTTGCCTGAACCCACTCACGGAAATAGGGGTAGGTGTATAGGGTTTGTTTCAAGGTGATTGTACTCAGGGAGGAGTTTTCTGTGAGCGACACTGGGAATTTGGTTTCTCTCCTTCATTACCATAGAACAGCTCCCCTATATAGACCGTCTTCCTCACTGACAAACTGTCAATAGGCTCTCATGAGAGAAAAAACAGAATGGGAGAGTCCATTGATTAAAAACTTTGAAATAAGTGCTCTAACTTTGGACATTCCTATTTATGATTTATGTTACTGTTTACCATGGAAAACAGTAATTGAAAAACCACAACGGAGCTTTATAGATTTTTCAACATTTTGGACAGAAATCCACTCTGTCTCCATTATTCCAAGTCAAAAACTGCAAACACTTGGTATATGGGTTCAATTCCTATGCCTCTGCCACAGCAGGCATTGCTGAATGATCACAGCATTCTTGCTTGTTGAGCTGAGATACAGTGGGAGAATCCCTCTGAACATGGTGTTCTCAGCAGCCACTATAATCAATCAGAAATGTCATATGAAATGAAACCCATTTGCCATCCCTGTTCTAAGTTAATGAGGCCTTACTGTATGTGTGTAAGCCCAGGTGTCACCTGGGATGGCCTCAGCTGATATGCTCTATATGTTCTCATTTTCTAAATTTCAATTCCAGACTCACCTTTGTGGGGACGCAGACTCCTGCCCAAAGTTAATCAACTATCCTGTTTTTCTCTCTCACCAGCCTTTCTCTCTGGGGTCACTAAAGTGTGGACCAAAGGGGCAGCTGCAAAACCTTGCTGGGAGCAGCAACTCTTTCTGTGGCCTTTAAAAGTCAAGTTCTAATAGGAAACCAGTGCTCCCAAAGACAAGTGCATTGGAGGCTAAATCTAGCTCGGGCATCCTTAATGAATGTGTGGTGCACAAATCTGGCCTTGAGCCATTTTCTGAAATGTTCTTACTGATCTTATTTCAGAGAACTGTACCAGTGTTACAGTGAATTACAAGGAAGGCCTGGCTTCTGAAATTAGCCAAAGGCCAATTAAGGTTTCTTGGGGTTCTTTCCGACTGCAACGTCATCATAAATGACTCTGTGGTGCAGTGGAGGGCTGACATTTTCTAAGCCAGTATCACATTTTGGGCGTGATTAAAATCTTCATCTCAGTTACCTGCCTGACCAACTGCCGGTAGCCATGAAACAAAAGGATTACAGTCAATTTACATCATTAACAAAATGACTTGAAACACTATCGGTTTAGTCTCAGTGGGGCTTAATCTGATTTTCAGAAAGGAAGAAGAGATACACAATTAAAGGAAAGAGGAAAGGCAGAAAAGAAATTCAAATGATAATTTTCTTTGAAGCCTAGGGCTTTTTTGGTTTGTTCATTTCCGTAAGGATTTATTAAGCGCCTGTTCAGCCCTTATCACTACAGTAGACCCCGAAAGGGTACAGAGGAAGGAGAAAACACTAATAATGCCTGTCCTTGAAATCCGTAGGATAATAGAGGAGAAATATCATATACCGAGGAAGCAGGCAGAGAATTAGCAAATTTGTGCTAGCAGGAATTTCTTCAACATCCTTTAAGTGCCTGGTGCTGTTGAAGAAAGAGAAGAAGAAAAATGAAAAATCACAGTTGATATTTAAATGACTCTTAGCATGGGCTTTGCATGAAGACTTTTGCACATGGTGACTCAGCCTTCACAACAACTCTGTGATGTGCATTCCATGATTATCCCCATTTTTCAGATCAGTGAACTGAGGCCCAAAGAAGCAAAGAAACTTACCGAGGGTCACACAAATCAACAAGAGGAGCTGGGATTTGCACACGGTAAGTACGGCCGTAGAACCTGAGTTCATAGCCATTATTCTATGTTGTCTCTCAAGGCCATGGGATAGTTGAGGATTTACATTCTCCCTGGGAATATCAGTTAAGTTAGAGGCAGAAGATGAAAAAATGGAGGCAAGATGATGGTGTCAGGAAGGGTGAGGGGCCTGGGCTACACTTTGGGCATGGATGTATATGGGGTGGGGAGAAGCTCTGCACGGGTGGGTAGAAAATGTTCCAGACCAGGAGAAGAGCAAGAGCAGAGGTGAGAGAGATCATGACTGCAGTTAGAGGCTATGGGGTTGTAGCTGTCCAAGGATGAGGACTCATTCAGTCAAAGGCTGTGTTCATGCAGGGACAGGGAATATGGCATATGACTTGGAAGCTAACAGACCTAGGTTTAAAATTTGACTATACCACATGCTCCCTGAGTGATCTTGAGCAAGTTACCTAAGCTCTGTTGACCAATTTCCCCAAAAGGAAAAATAGGAAGAATGGCTATGGAAGAATAGGAAGAATATTGCACCTTGTAAAGAATTCATCTATTTATTTATTCAAAAATATTCATTGGCTCATGCCTGTAATCCCCAGCACTTTGGGAGGCCAAGGTGGGTGGGTCATGAGGTCAGGAGATTGAGACCATCCTGGCCAATGTGCTGAAACCTGTCTCTACTAAAAATACAAAAATTAGCTGGGCGTGGTGGTGTGTGACTGTAATTTTAGCTACTCAGGAGGCCGAGGCAGGAAAATCGCTTGAACCAGGGAGTTGGAGGTTGCAGGGAGTGGAGACCCCTTCCCCTCCCCCCCGCCCTTCGACAAAAGGGAAAACTTTATCCAAAAAAAAAAAAAAATCATTATGTACCGTTTGTGTGCCACATGCTGCCCTAGATGTTGAAACAATGAACAAGAGTCACATGGTCACTGCCTTCCTAGTGTTTGCATTCCAGCTAGTAAGGCAAACTAACAAGCAGAAAAAAATCCAGATTATGAGAGGGGTTTTGAAGAAAAACTCAGAAAGCACATGGAATCAATGTCTTTTACATTGTCTAGGACAATGTTTAGCATGTAGGAGGCAAACTTTTTACATGATAGTAGGTAGCACCATTTTGGAATTCAACCCATGAGAGGAAACCATGGTGTCAGACACCTTCGCTATCCACTCAGGAGGCATTGTTCCTTTCCTCCTTCCTCCTTGCTTAAAAATATTTCAACAAGATTCCTCTTCCAGCATAGGAAACTATCCCTACTTCTTTCAAAGCACATGGCAGCCAATCATGGTAATCCCATTTGCCTTGCCAGGGACTGGCTTAGGGGAAGTCATATGATTCAGGTCTGACAGAGAAGATGTGAGGATGCGAGGGGAATTCTACAAAGGAGTTTTCTGGATAAGAGTTTTTCACTCCAAAACCAATCAGCCAAACAAAAGGCACTTAGGGAAAATGGACTCTTCTCTCTCCAGCTGACACTTGCATATGACTGTCAAAAATTTTGTATGTAGTTTTCTTAGGGCCATAAAGTTGCCTACCTAGAAGTCGAGCTAGCATGCTGAGGGTGACAGCAAAAACTGGTGGAAAGAATGTGAGTTGGCCATGCTGGTTTGCACACCAAATTAATCCCCTTGGAAACCCTCCATCATACATCCCACGTCAGGTAAGACATAGAACATGGTGGTACTTACTGTTGAAGCCATTGGGGTTAGATTTTCTGTTATTGGCAGCCAAGAAATCCTGACAAATAGAGGCATAATTTGGGAACATTGAGAGATCATAGGACCAGAGTTTGGTTCTTCCTAAGGGTTGTTGATAATAGGAGAGGAAGAATATGACTTGTATTGATGTGCAGTTTTGGAAGATCATGCCCATATTAACAGAAAAATCCTTAAAGGAGGGAAGTCCTTCCTGTTTCCGTGGCTTGTATGAGTATCTTCTGAGGACTCCACTCCTCAAATGCGGGCATGCTTACCCTGGGGGACTCCCACAGGCATTGTGTTGAGGGTACCAAAAGTCCCAAATGAATGCCTTATGTTTCCAAGGGGCCATTTTCTACTGAAATGTGGGGATGCAACTTCATGAGTTGACTGTATGGATTTTCACTGCTTTTTTCTCAGTGCCCAGAACAATTCCCAACCCAGAGTAGGGACTCAAATATCTGTGGAATTTATAAATAAGTGGATTGAAATAAGCAGGAATATGTTCTAGAATTACATAAGTATAACATGGATTTTTAAAATCCAAACAGGTGAGCATACTAGGATGTGTTTTTACATTTTCTGCCACAAATAGTACTTGGTAAAATGTTTAAGGAGCTGTCTCTTAGGAATATTCAAGCCAACTTTAATTTAAGCTTCACCATTTGTTGTTAGAACCATTTTCTAGTGCTGTTTCCTGGATCACGTTCCTACGCAGATAGCCCCCAGATCTCCAGGCCAGCCACAGCTCTGAATGTGAGGAAATACCTCAGCAATTTCTTCCCTTGTCCTTTTCCATAATGCAAACCTGCATCTTTAGTCAAGGATAACTAGAAGGAAGTAAGATCTTGGAGGGCATGGTTGGGTGGCCTTTGCTAGTGCTATTTTTCTCATCTGATTAGGTTTCCTCTTGCTGGTGGGATCTCTCCCTATCCTTCAAAGCCTGGCTGGGAGCCTACTCAACTTTTCCTCATTTCCCAGGCCAGAGAGAGCTAACACTTATATCTCCTAATCTGCATGGTATATTATCTATCTATCATTGGGCATTAAACTATCAAACAATAGCACAGGACAAAACCAGATGGAGCCCACATTCTTTTTCCCCAACAGGATATTCACTCTTAGAGGCAGGAGCTAGGTCCTTTGTTTTTTCATATTTCCCATTGTACTTATAATGTCTCTGGCTTGAGTCCTGGTTGTGTCACTTTCCAGCATATTCATAGAACTTTCTGTTTTATAAGGTTATTGTAAATATTAAAGAGATAAAAAGTGTGAAGAGGCTTTTATAATATCTAGTTTGCACTCAGAGATTACTCTGCTGTTACCAGCATGTGGCAGGTGCCTAATTCCTGTTTGAGGATTTGTCAAATGATGCATTCTCTGATTGCTGAGACAGACTCAACTGTCTTGTCTTATGGAGATAGCAGTGCTCCTACTACATTTCAGACATGGAGTTTTCAAACCCTGCTCTAAAATTGTTAGGGAGGAGAAACAAGTGGTTTTAGGGAGATGGAAATCCTTAGTGAATCTAGGCCAGCCTCCGTGCTCTCTGGTCACCACCTCTTGGCTTGACAGGAGCCCCAGGACAAGAAGGACATGAAGTACAGAGTTGTCAGAGGCTGTTGGGGGCAGCAAGGCCTGTACCATGAGCAGTGTTCTCTGGAAGGTGAGATAGTCAGAATCTGGGCACTTAAGGACTTCACAGAGGGTCGTGCAATCAAGAAGTCTGAGAGCCATCAGCTCTCCAGAGGGAAGTGGCTGACATACCACAACCAATTCCTTCTCTCAGTCTTTGATATTGGTCCTGTCTCACCATGAGAGTGCTGCTGGAAGAATAGGGCAGGAGACCCATGCTTGTTAACACTCTGCTGGATTCACGAGGCATAAACAAAACTACTGAGATGCCAACAACCAAAAAAGTCATCGACTCTTTTCTCACTTCTCCAGCCTGAGTCCCTGGTCACTGGGGCTGACCTCCAACATATTATCCACTTCTGAAGTCCAGTCACAACCCAAGACTACCTAGAACATGAGGGTGGTGATGGACTGGTGGAGCTGGGTGATTCTTCAAAGGCCATTGACAACATCCTCCTCATTACAAAGATGGAGAAACTGAGGCCCATAGAAGAGAAGGGACTTGGGCAAATCACATGGCCCACAGATGTTAAATTCAGACCTGATTCTTTCTCTTACATTCTTTTCAGTCCTAAATGTAGTTAAAAGCCTACTTTCACTCTGGAAGACAGAAAACGGCCTCTGGTCACAAAAGTGGATTTTATAGAACCCACACAAGAAAAATAGAACATTTTAGTGTGTATTTGGCCTGGATTTAAAACGATCTTAGATCATGGAGGGAGGGGTGGGTTAACTCATATTGTTTTCCTGTCCTAAGCCCTTTGCAGGTATTTTGTAACCCATGAAGTCTGTAAACCTACACATTTAATGCTCTTTTGTGAAATGTGGTTTTCACAAGAACGTGGGCCAGGAAGAGGTTCACCATGCAGGGTTTCATCAATGCTGTGAAAAAGGATAATAATGGGGTTGACGCTCTGTAGTGCTCATTGCACCACAGCCTGCTGTAGGTCCACACATGAACTCATTCAATACTCACAGCAATTCTAGCAATTCAGCTTGTAAATAAGAAAATTGAGGCATAGGGAGGCTAAGTAATGTGCTCAGGATCACCCAGCTTGTAAGCGGGGGCACTGGGATGTGGGTTTAGCCAGTCTGACTCCAGTGCCCAGGCTTTCAAGCTGGTTGCAGTCAGTGGTGCTTTAGAACAGCCTGCACTGTTATTTATTTATTTATTAAATCGCTGATGAAAAACTCTGTCTCCCTTTCCCCAAAGGCTAGAGGTGGAAAAGGGTCAGAAAGACAATGACTCTGCCAGGCGGGAAAGAGGCTCACAGGGTCCCTCCCCACCCACTGAGCTGTGGTGATTAAAACCCCATCTCCCCTTCAGGAGGTAATTGCCTGCTCCTTCACCACGCTCTCAGAGGCTCACCTCCACATGCTGAGGTCAATACTGGATTGAGTTTTCATATTCCCTTGGGGTAAAACTTGCAGACTCTCAGTTGTGCAATGAGAAATAGTCATTTGATCTTTCTCAACTCTGTATGAATCTTATGAACTGATCTGCAGAAACCACTCACATCATAAGAATAAAAAAGAGGGATCCTACTCCTCCACCTCTTCCACAGAGGGAGAGTTAGAAGGCTAGAATAATTCATCAAGACCCCACATCCCTTCCCTGCCATACGACACACACACACACACACACACACACACACACACACACACACACAGCTTCACTCTGCCAGAGAAACATTTGTGTTGCTTCTGATTATGTGCCTTTGATTAATTTCTAAAGAAAGGATCAGCTTTGCTAGAGACTATGTTGTGTTTCCTCTAAATCAGGGCAAATAACATTACTTCTCCAAATGTTGCTATTAGAGTAAGATTTATATTTACCTAGAGAGGCTTCTCCTGAGAGACATGCAATGAGAAGTTTATGCTACAGACAGAATAATCTGCTGTGCTGAAATGTGATTTGCTGCAGAAGGCTGTTTGGGGTTTGGATAAATGAGAAAGATAAACATGATGACTCCAGGTGGTTTTCAGTAATGTGATTATCACTGGGGAATAGATATTCTCTCTCTCTCTCTCTCTCTCTCTCTCTCCTGTGTGTGTGTGTGTGTGTGTGTGTGTGTGTGTGTGTGTGTGTGTCTCCGTGTCTCCGACCTTCATCACCTGTGAATGAGCCAAAGCCAAAATATTCCAAAATAGAGGACTGACTTGGTAAGGGTATGGCATATGCCAATGTCTGCACCTTTGTCCTCGCAAATGTCCCTGGTAACACATGCACTTTCTTGCACACACAGGTCTGCACATTCATGCACATGTGTACACAGGGCAAATACAGGCACATGTACACAGTGGCATTTGGACTGCAGCTTGGGCAGCCTGGTGGGCAGAGGAACAAAACATTCCCTGCCATAGTCAGATTTTCTCTACCACCAGGTAGAGCACATGAGACCAGAAAAACTACCAACGTACTGTCAGGAAAAAATTTTTCTCACAAGATAAAGCTGTGAAATTCAGACAAAGTAAAAGTAAATTTGGCTTTAAACCCCTTAGGTTCCCAGAGTTTTGCTATCATGGTTTCAGGCTATGGAAAAAAAGTATTTCATGTGTGTGGTAGGCTTTATATTACTCCTGTGCTTTGTAGTTCAGAGTCAGAGCTGGAAAGAGGACCCAGGAGTTCTTGATTCAGGCTTGGCCTTTCATCTGTTTAACATTTATGAAGCTCTTGCTCATGTGCAAGGTTGTTCTGGGCCTCTGAAGAGGAATAAGACATAGTTCTGGCTCAAGAAGTGTTCGCAGCATGACCCCAACAAGACTGAACATAAGCTTGGAGAGTGAGACATGGAAAGGGAAGCACATGGGGAAGCTGTTGGAAAGGAAGCTTTTTCTCTGACTGGGGAATGAAGGATGGCTACTGTGGATCTAGTCTTTGAGTTTGATCTAGTACCATGGAGGAGATATAAGATTTGAACAGAACGTGATGGAGGAGGAAGAATACTTCTGACAGAGAGAACAGTATAATTAAAGGTAGGGGGAGAGCCAACTAGAGGATGTGGTTAGGAGATGATGAATAGGCTATTCTAGCACATGCCTGGATGTAGAAGAGAAGAAAGTAGGTAGAAAATAAAACATTTCCTTTTTAATTTTTTGTTTCAATTGTTTTTGGGGTACAGGTGGATTTTGGTTACTTGGGTAAGTTCTTTAGCGGTGATTTAGGAGATTTCAGTGCTCCTGTCATCCAAGCAGTGTACACTGTACCCAATATGTAGTCTTTTTTCCCTCACCCCCTGAATCAGCCCATTATCATACTGCTATAAAGATACTACCTGAGACTGGGTAACATATAAACAAAAGAGGTTGAATCGACTCAGTTCTATGTGGCTGGCGGGGGTGGTGGGTGCCTCAGGAAACTTACAATCATGGTGGAAGGTAAAGGGGAAGAAGGCACCTTCTTCACAAGGCAGCAGGAGAGAGAGCATGCAGAGGAGACTGCCACTTTTAATCCATCAGATCTTATGATAACTCCCTCACTGTCACAAGAACACCATGGGAGAAATTGCCCCCATGATCCAATCACCTCCCACCAAAACCCTCCCTCCACATGTGGGGATTACAATTCAAGATGAGATTTTGGTGGGGACATGGAGTCAAACCATATCACCCCTTTCCCAACCTTCCACCTTTAGTCTCCAAAGTCCATTATATTCTTCTTATGCATTTGCATCCTCATAGCTCATTCCCACTTATAAGTGAGAACATACAATATTTGGTTTTCCATTCCTGAGTTGCTTCACTTAGAATAATGGCCTCTAGCTCCTCCATGTTGCTGCAAAAGACATTAATTTGCTCCTTTTTATAGCTCAGTAGTATTCCATGGTGTATTCATACCACATTTTCTTTGTCCACTTGTTGGTCGATGGGTATTTAGTTAGGTTGGTTCCACATCTTTGCAATTGTGAATTGTGTTGCTTTAAACAGGTGCATGTGTCTTTTTCATGCAATGACATCTTTTCCTTTGGATAAATACCCAGTAGTGGAACTGGATAAAGTAGTTATTCTTCTAGTTCTTCAAGGTATCTCCATACTGTTTTCCATAATGGTTGTTAAAATATATTTTCCAAGCTCTGTTTTCTCTTTGTCTTCAACCCTTTCCATAGGTCCAAAGTGGTCATGCATCAGCTGCTGAGCTGAAACTTTTTGCAGGTAGCAATCACTCTCACTAAGTAAGGATAGATAAGGGCTCTGTGCTCAGGACAAGGTAATAAGTAGAGGCTTCTGGAAGGTGTCTGGGGAGGAGATATGTCCTCTGTCTTCCTGCTTACTGCCTTGGTCTTTGCCTTTTCTTTAGCCTGATTTTTTTTTCTTTTTCCCATCACAATTTCTCTAAACCATATGCATACTCTAAGAGCCAACTTAAATGCAAGTTTTACAGGAAATTTTTGCTTAATGTCCTCAGCCAGAAACAACCACTCCTTTTTCCAGAAACTTGAAATCCTGTGTTCCTGTGGGATGTTGATGGGATTCTCCTATAAACAGTGGAAAACTCCAAATGATTAGCTGTGTCCCTGCTCCGAATTCTGTTTGGTCTCTGAGTGTCTATTCCTGTAAAAAGTTCTAATTATGGATCTTAAGTCAACTGCCAAACTTGGGCTTAATAAGCAAAAAATGTATTTTAAAAGAGAAGATTACAGGGTCAAACACTGCCACTCTGAACTGTGAATCTGCTCTGTTGCAAATGTGGCCAACAGGGTGAGAGCGTGACTGTGTTATTCCAGCTCCTCTAATTAGGGATCTGGGAAGGAATGATCATTGCTAAAACTCTGAGTCCTTCAGGGAGGCTTTGAGAACGGGGCACACCACCTGGAATACAGGAAGTTCTCGAGTCCCCTTATCAATGGAGCAGAAGGCAGAGCATCAAGGGCTCATCCAACTTGTTCAAACCAAACTCACTGCCTTCCTTTTCCCCAAACTGGGCTTCTTCTCTTGTGTCAGTCATTGCAGTCAACATTACTCAATAGCTGTGCAACTCGTAAAATCTAGACAGCATCTTTGGCCTCTTCTCTGTCTCTATTTCTAATCTATTATCAACTCTTGTGATTTTATGCACGTCCTTCAAATCCATCCCCTCCCTTCCACCTTTTCCTCCACCATCCTAACCAACCAATTATCATCTACTTTCTGGATAATTGCAGCGGCCTCATACTGTTTTGCCTTTCTCATGTCTGCTCCCTCCATCTCAGTTAGATCGACATCAGATCTACAACTCAGTCTTTAAGTGACTTCCTAAAGGCATCAGGGACTCCCTGCTGTACTCAGCCAGGGTCTAATCACACAGGCATGGTAGGTCATGGCAAGGACCTGGAAGCTGTTTGACTTCTTCAGCTGCATCTTCCTTGACTCTCTCCTTGTCTCTCTGAACTTCAAATGTCATGGTCTTTTTGTTCCAGGCTTTACATATGGCATGGTCTTTCTTTCCCCTGGACACTTACAGATTGTACAGATTGCCTTTCCCTCTGCCTAGAAAGTGCATCCTCCTCTTTTCAACCCCTAAGTCATCCTTTAGTTTTCAGCTTGTCACTTTTTTTTTTAGAGCAGTCTTCCTTTATCCTACAGACTAGATCATGTCCTTCTCTTACAGGCTCTGAAGTACCCTTGTGCTTCCTTTTTAGCAATCTTATGACGCTTGATTAGACATTAAGGAACAACAAACATGTTCCTTTTCTACTAGACTGAAACTCTGTCAGGAACTTAAGGCACATAACTGACTTTTCATTATGATATTTCTGGGACATAGCACAGCTCCTGGAAACTGATAGGTATTCAATGAACATTTACCATGAATGAATGAAATAGTTTACAGACAGATGAACCAGATAATTATAAACAAGGACCAAATACATGTGGTCCCTGAAAGAGAATTTCTTTGTGAAGCTACTGATGGGCTTCTCCCCTTTCTTATTTCCTTTTCTTTAAATCTTTTCAGGATAGCAGAATGTGACTGCTGAAAAGAATATGCAAGGAGCATGCTCCAGTTTGGGGAAGGGATGTGGTCATCTTTTGGGAACAAACCCCTCCTTGGATATTAGGATCTGGACATCCTATGGCCTCCCTCAGACTAACCTCTTGTCTCAGACAGTCTTCCCATATTTATATCAATAAACTCTGAGAGAGTGAGGTCAAGCTTTCATTGTTATGAGCTTCTAGATTTTGCATTTGAAGTAGCCTCCTAACTGATCTTCATAGTTTCAGTTTTCCAAAATGCCAACCACCTAGACACCATGGTCATTTGCATCCTCCTCAAGCAGAATGTCACTTTCTTACACAAAACCCAGCAGTGCCCCTCTACCTACAGGCTATAGCCTAAGTGATGTGACAGAGGGCAAGTCAATCTTGTCCCTCAAATTGAAAATGATCTTGAAGGCACTCCCCAGCTTCATTGCTATGGCTCTAACTCCTGGGTGTGACTCTGAGATCTCTTTCTGGCATCCTCTCACTTTTCTAAGCCAACTCTGATTCCTGACACACACCCGCTGATCTGGTGAGTCTGTTCTCTCTTCCAGTCCTCCAGCTCCCCTGTTCATCTCTCTCTGGTAGGATTGTCAAGACACTATTTAAATCCCAGAACTTCCTAGGCGTGTTCTCTCTTTAAAGGCTGTCAAGCCTCTGTGTTAGCTAGGCTAGGCCAAGACATGCTGCAGTAACAAATTTGTCTGAAATTGCAATGGTTTACCACACAATAAAAATAGATTTTTCTCATAATACATATCTAGTACAAGTCATCAGGAAGGTTTTATTCTCAAAGAAACTAAGGAGCCCAGGCTGACAAAGTCTTTATCATCTGGAGTATTTCTAGGGGAAAGGACACTTAGAAAGTTCAGATGTACTTCTCCTGTTTTGGCTTAAAAGTATTATCAGTCACCTCCACTCACAGCTCATTCTCCAAAACTAATCACATGGCTCTGCCCAAATGCAAGGAAGTAAAGAGGACAGGCAGCATCTGTGTAGTCTGTGAGCAGCAAATGACTCTAACAAAGCAAGTCAAACATTAGTGTATACAAGATTCCCAGTAAAGATCTGCTCATAGTGGTATATGATGCCAATAGATTTGCTTTCTGTTCTGAATACATACAGTATTTTATATCTGGAGATCTTATTAATACATGGGAGGCCAAATTTTGACCTTACTTTGATATTAGTTCTCTGTTTGTCTTGTTTCCTTTAACAGATGATTAATGCCCTTAAAACAGGGACCTTTCCAATATTAATAGATAACTTCCCCAAGCAGCAGGGATAGAAGAAAAAAACTCTAGATATTAGTGGAGCTTTGTCTCTGGAAAGTCACATGCTTTTCGGCAAATTTTTTTAACCTCTGGTGATAGGATAAACTTGAACTTCAGAAGAAGGGCACAAGGCTTCTTTAAATATGAACCTAGTTACCGACTGTATGTGCAACTTTGGAAAACTACATATTATCTCTTGAAATCTGTTTTCTTATCTGCACAATGAAGGTAATACTATCTCTACTTTGTATGGCTGTTGTAACAGTAATAATGTGTGCAAACTGCTTTGCACAGTGCTTTGCACAGTTTGAACACTCAATAAGTGTTTGTTAGCTGCTGGTGGCTGTTCTCCGAACCCTGATTTCCCCAAGTGGGAAGCCGGCATGTTAAATGAGAAATCCTGCCACACCTATCGCTTGGTGTCATTTGGGACTAAATCAAAATAAGCAGAAGGGAAAAGGACATTGTAAACTGTAAAGTGCTACACAGTATTAGATGTTTTTATAATGATTAGACAACACAGATGTAAAAGGAGCAAACATATAATATAAGCTTAGGCACTGATTAGATGACTTGTGGATATGTGTTGAAGAGTTAAATATAAATGTTAAGAGGCTTTTCTAAGTACCCCACCCTGACCCCCATGAATGTCCTCATTTGCATTTCACGTGGAAAGTGCCCAGCACACTTCCTGGCCCACCCAGGGATGTCTCTCCTAGTGGGTTGGAGTTCTCTCCATGGCCTGGGAAGCTACGCAGCTCCCTCTCTCTTGTCCCTATTCATCTCTTCTTGCCTCCCTGTCCTGATGATAGTTGAACCTGTAGCCCTGCTGTTAGCTTGGTTGCATTAGTATCACTAGAGACAAACTGTGAAAGGGGAAATGATCTGTTATTTGTTTGGCCCAACTCATTTTTCACTTGAAGACAGGGCAGAGTGAAGCACATTGCTCTTCGATGTCTTTATTTTCCCATCAATAAAAATCTTGTTCGCTACCTGGCTGAGCAGGGTTTAACACTGGCATGCTCATTTGGCCAATCCTTTAACCCTTGTTGGGTGTGAAGGGTTGAAGTGCTGAATCCTTCAGGATCAGAGTGATGCAGTGAACAGCCCAGGGCCAGTGATTCAGCTTGGAATTGTGTCCTGTAACTCACTGGACAAGCATTCACCACTTGACTTACAAGGAACACTGCGGAATCTAGAGAAGCATTGGAAGTGGCTGTAAATGATCTAATGGGAGGAGTGTGGACAAGACTGTGTTTCCTGGAGTCAGATTGCCCAGATGTGACACTTGACTCTGTCAACTTATGGCATTCTGTACCTATTGATGCTGCAGTTTCCCAGTTTCCTCAGATTGTTAAAATAATGACTATAAAGTCCTTGGCATTGTGCTTGCAAAGAAGCAAGTATACAGTTTTAGCACAGCATTGATAATGATTATTCAAGATGCACTGAGGATTATAAAGCACATACTGTGTGCCAGGAACTGTTTTTGAAGGCTTGAAATGCATCAGGGAACAAAATATTCCTGTTCTCTTGGAGCTTATACAATGAGGATGACGATGATGTTGATGATATTGAAGACAGTCTCTGCCACCAGGGAGTTTAATGTCCATTGGGGGAAATGAAGCAATTCCTCATGCTGCCATGGCCTTAGCTTGTGATGGTTGTGGCCCAGTACACTTCTCCTACTGTACTGTGAGATCCTGGAAAGTAAAAAGAATGCTTTTTTCATCTCTGAATCTCCACTGCCTGGTTTTTGAGGTGTATTAATGGGTGTTTTATCTGAACTTTTCAACCCTCTGATAGGGTACTGCCTATCACGGGTGAGGAAGATGGACCATGAAGGCCCCATTAAACTAGAGAAAATATGCTAGGGGTATGGTAAGGCAGACCTCATTCATTTATTCAGTCATTCATTCAGATATTTCTTGAGCACCCAGGAGTGGGCAGGAACCATGTAAAGTATTGTGAAGGACACTGAGATACATGAGGTAGGGTTCCTGGTCACACTTTAGCAGAGCCAGGGAAACCCATTAGTGGCTATTTCCCTAAGGTTATTGGGCAGCACCTCATGCCTCCATTTCCAGTCTTCATCCCCTTTTTACTGCAATGGAGACCCTCCCTTAGGGAGAAATGGAGGAGCTGCTACTGCTAGAAATGTGTTTTGACAGAGAACACCCTGTTGGAACACAGACCAAGGAAAACTGAGGGAAACTGTTCTGTCTTCCTCCATCTGACTGCAAATACTGATAATGACAGTATTAGCAGCATCAATATTTCTAGAGATGAAACTCAATTACATGAACAACTGACGTATAATTCAGTGAGAAATGTTCCACCCCTGCATCAACACCTTCTACAGTAGATGCTTTGAGAGTCTGTTATGAATGACAAGTGAGTGTTGAGGTTGCAGTGATTCAAGGACTAGCTGTATCACCAGCATCAACTCCTGGTGTCATCTTGTCAGAGTCTTGCTGTTAAAGGTAGCATGAGGTCTCTGGGATGGAGATGACCTCAGGAATGATGAGTATGAGGGGAAAAAGGGAAGGAGAGTGACACCGTGACTTTTATAGTGCTGTCTATTCTGTAAACAATTTTTACTTGTGGTTCCCCAAACAACCCAGTAATGTAGCAGAAGAGGTGTGTACCTCTTAACTTCCATTTTCTCATCTGTAAAAATGGGACAAGAGACTTTCCCAAGGTCTCAAAACTTGCAAGTGTCAGAGAGGAGCCAAAAGCCCAAGTTTTGTGTTTTTTCCTCAACACCAGCCAGCTTACTGTTTGTGACATAGACTTAAGAAACTTCTGGCTGAGTGGATGGTTTCTCTAGAACACTAGTTCCTCAGAATGTTGAAAGTATTGCAAACACATACGAAGTTGCTCTGTCAAATGAATCAGAGCACTGCTGGAATGAGGAAGTTGAATAGGCTTCCCTACTGGCAAAACTCTTCAGTGCCTTTCGCAGGTTCACCTAAGTCACTCCTTGTGACTGTTTAAGACAGGGAGAGAGGATACAATGACTTCTTGAGAATTCAGGCATTGTTTTTGCATGGACCACTGATATGGTTTGGTTCTTTGTCCCCCCCCCAAATCTCACCTTGAATTGTAATAAACCCCACCTGTCATGGGAAGGACCCAGTAGGAGGCAATTGAACCACAGGGTCTGTTTTTCCTGTGTAAGCCCATGGGTGTTCTCATGATAGTGAATACATCTCATGAGATCTGATGGTTTTATAAAGGGGAGTTCCTCTGCACATGCTCTCTTGCTTGCCACCATATAAGACATGCCTTTGCTCTTCCTCCATCTTCCACCATGATTATGAGGCCTCCCCAGCCACATGGAATTGTGAGTCCATTAACTAGCGCTCTCTCTTTTTTTTTTTTTTTTTGAGACAGAGTCTCACTCCGTCTCCAGGCACCAGGCTGGAGTTCAGTGGTGCAAATTTGGCTCACTGCAACCTCCGCCTCCTGGGTTCAAGCAATTCTCCTACCTCAACCTCCCGAGTAGCTGGGACTACAGGTGTGTGCCACCACACCCAGCTAATTTTTTTTGTATTTTTAGTAGAGACGGGGTCATTAGCCCTCTTTCCTTTATAAATTACCCAGTCTTGGGTATGTCTTTATTAGCACCATGAGAATAGATTACCTTGTAAGAACTTGTTTTCTTGGAAATATACTTTGGGAAACCTTGCTTTAATCTATAGTTTTCTTTTTTAGTTCCCTCTTATACCTTCAGGAAGATGCCTCTCTTGTCCAAAGAAGACTTGGGGAAGATGGCAATCCAGTGATTGGCAGCATGTTCATTTTCAGCCATAGCCATGGTCACACCTGGCCCTCAGTTCTTGCACAGGTCTGTTCATTTAAGGCCTAATATCCTAGTACAGAGGGGCTGACCTGCAGATAGGGAGGTTCTGCCACCACCCATCATTGTGACCTTAGGCAAGTCATGTTCTCTCTGGACCTCAGATTCCTCCCCTGTAAAGGGAAGGGTATGGATAAGAATAATTCCCAAGATCCATTCTATTAAAATGGTCCTCACATCAGTAGTTCTCACACAGATGCATAAAATCCACCAGGTACCTTGTTAAGATGCATAGTCCTGTGTCCTATCCACAGAGATTGCAATTTAGTAGATTTGGGGTGAGGCCTGGAGACCTGTATATTGAACCATCATGCCAGGAGATTTTGTTGAGAAAGTCTGTTTACACCAATACCTGAAAAGATTTATTCAGACACAGTGAGGGGCGCATGGAGACCCCTGGACATATGACAGATCGGGGCACTTAGCTTTACACAGAAGCTGATTGCAGGTGTACACATCCAGCCTATGGTCTCCATCCTTGGGAAGATGGCCATTCTCTAGCCCAAACCTGCTTCTTAAGTGGGCTTTGTTCTCTTTTGATCCACCTGTAGTTGTTAATTATTCACTAACAGCCCTCTTGAGGGTTAAGGGAATAATTCCTTTGTTTATTTAACAATCCACTTATTACAAGACATTAAGAAAACCCCATAGACTGTATCACACATTCAACTGTGGACTACCACCACAGTGGTGAAATCCATTTACAATCTGCTTACATGCTATTTTGAAATGCTGGGTTTTAGAAAAGAAGTTAGCCTTTTTAGAAAATTTTTTTGCTAAACTGAGAGTTACATAATTCTAAGCTCTGTTTGGAGGCAAGCTGCCAAAAGTTTTGTGGCTGAAAGAACAATTGTTTTCCAATTTCACTTCAAACCAGACATAGCTAAGGAACTTAAACATTAAGATTTTCAAGTGAACATAAATTACTTTGGTTATCAAACATAAGTTTTGTTTTGTTTTGCTTTAAAGTTTAGGGAGATGAAACAGGACTGAGAATATGAGGGTGTTGAAACCCCTTTCCCACGGGGCAAACCAGCAAAGGAAGCTCTGACTATGAAAAGCTCTTGGTGGAGATTCCCACTCCTGACACCAAGATGTTTCTCCTAAGCCAGTTTTCACAGCTCCCAGATGGAGAAGCAATAGAAACAAGCAAAGGGTAGACAGGTCTATGCTTCTTAGTTTCTTGTGTTTATTTTTTAGGTACTAATGTTCCTATGGTGCATATATTTTTTTTACCTTCTTTTTCCTATAACATTATAACACAAGTGCTTACTTAAGTGCTATAGGTTCTTGTAACGTAATAAATATATAAGGGTTTTATTGTTTCCCATCATACAAATACCAAATGTCCTCTAACCACCTTTGCGTTGCTGCACAACTTGTTTCCAGTTACTTTTTTCTTTTATGAAAAAAACATATTGTAATGAATTCTCAATGCATGAAGATTTTTCTGTATTTAGAATCCTAGGAGAGATTCTAATGTAGATTGAGTTCTGGCACCTCAGCTGTGTAAATTGCCCTCAATTTTTCTTCACTTTCTCAAAATGTGAGGAACAGATTTCGAAGCCAAGCTAGTCTGAAGTCACATCCTGGGAGGGGTTTGACTTCAAAGTAAAGATTTATGAAAAGGAAAAAATTCTAAGCAAGTCTAGACATAGTATCATAATGCTATTTTATATTTATTTATAATTTATATTATATTTATAATATCAGATAATTGATAATATGTATGATTTAATAATAAGATTATAATTGTGTTCTATATGCTTAATTTCTTAAATCTTCTGTGTATTATCTTTTCATTTATTTATTACAAAGTATCTTAGATGGAAGAGTTACCTGAATGTTTGCTAGAAAGTCTAATTCATGGTGATAACAGTGATATGTTTCATTAGAGTCAACTTATACATTAGATTTGAAAGTACTTTAAAACAAGTAATTTTCTATGTTTTCACTGTTACCCATTAGGAGAGTATTTAGTCATTTTGATCATTGTTCAGACAGAAGATCCAAAGTACCGCCTGGTAGAGAGACTTCACAGGGCTAAGTAGAGGCAGTACTGATACTTGGGGCCATGTTTTCCTGATTTGCAGACCTGTGGTGGATAGGAATGCTTTATCACAACAAAGTAAACTAGACTTTATTCTTTAATTTATCTCTGTGTGGAATAAACAACACTGTGATGATACCTAGGAGAAGGTCAGTATCTAGTTGCTGATAGTAAAGAGATGAAAAAAAATTCTCTGTTCTCAAGAAGCTGCCATCGTAATGGGAGAAACATAAGTGTAAATGGATTCCCTTCACTCCGATTATGTATAACTCTATTATAGCAGTTAATATTGAGGGCGCCTGGGGGGGTGTCAGGGAAGGCCTCACCAAGGCAGAGAACTCTGAGTTATCCTTGAAGGAAAAATCCAGGTTTGTAAGCCAGGGAATAGTGTGTGTTTTGGGGAAAGACATTCAAAGTGGAGGGTCCAGGGGCATAAACTGAGAAATGTAGGAGGTCATGGGCTCTTCTGGGATGGTGATGTAAATTCAGTGCCACTGGGTCCTAAGGCTTGGAAGGTGGGTGAACGGAAGACAAGGCAAAGAAAGGTGGGACACTTCAGGGCTTGTGGAAATTCTAAGTGCTCGGTGAAGAGAGTCAAGACAAGTTTGCAAGTTACATGGAGTGTGTGTGTGTGTGTGTGTGTGTGTGTGTGTGTGTGAGAGAGAGAGAGAGAGAGAGAGAGAGAGAGAGAGAGAGAATGGGGGAAGAGAAAAAGAAAAGGAGAGCTACAGATTGAACATTTCCATCGCCATAAAATTCATCTGTTGAAATCCTAATCTCCAGTGTAATGGTATTTGGAGGTGGGGCCATGGGAAGTGATTAGGTCTTAAAGGTGGAGTCCTCATCGATAGGGTTAGCGTCCCTATAGAAGAGACCCCATAGAGATGCCTTGTCCATTTCTCACCACGTGAAGACGCAGAAAAAATGAACCAGGAAGCAGGTTCTTACCAGACACCATATCTGCCAGCTCCTTATTCTCAGACTTGCCAGACTTCAGAATGGTGAGGAATAAATTGCTGTTGTTTATAAGCCAATCTGTGGTATTCTGTTATAGACACCCAGCTGGACTAAAACTGATAGAAACAAAGAGACACAGAGGGAGGAGAATAGATTTTGGCAAATGACCTTATTTGTGGATGAGCTTGAACAGTGTCCTGCAGGAGGTTGGTCTTTGTAGCTGGGAAATCACTCATGAGGCCATTGCCAGGAGTGAGGTGGAAGCTAGGATTTAATGTAAGGTAGGGAACACTGGGATACAGAGAAGAAGCCTGATATAAGAGACTCATGATACAATTGAGCATCTATTAACTGCAGAGAGTAAGAAAGATGTCACAACTAAGGAAAACTTCAAGATTTTTAGTTGGGAAAAGAGTGAAAAAAAAAAAAAGATCTGGAAGAGACAGGAAACAAGCAGTTAGAGAGAAGGAGGATACAAAAATGAGTTCTGTCTGGGACACATTATGTTTGCAGTGTTTGTAGGGAACCCAGAGAGAGCTGTGGCAGCTGGAGATGTGAGCTGAGATGTCAGGGAAGGAGAGGGGTGTTTGGAAATTGTCTCAAACATAGCTTGTGTGGTTGAAGATGTGGAATGGGCAGGGTCCTCCAGAGAGGACAGGCAGAAGGAAATAAGAAAAGAGGAAAAAGTCACACCTGGGAAAGGCTGGCGTTTATTAAAAAGGATCTAGTAAAGGAGGCTAAGAAGGAATGGGAGGAAAGGCAAGAAGTGGCAGTGATTTGGAAAGAAAAGGAGGCGAATCTGTTATTTGCCTCATTAAAGATTTTCGCTAAGGAGAGCACCCTCTCCTTAGAGGGTGGTAAAGTTAACTGGATAAGTTATCACCCAACTGGGACTCTTTTATTCAGGCAAATGCCACTCTGGACAGAACGCAGGGACTGTGGCAGTAACCCCAGTCTGTCTCCAACAAGCAAGGATGTATGGCCATCTACTTGCCATAATATCAGGCTGAGGTAGACAGTGTTGTCCTAGGGAAGGTGGCTCAGGAGAGCTGCCAGGGGATGTGGCATTTTTCATTTCCTGAAGCAGGTTAAGAGAGAGAGAAGAAAGAAGGAAAGAAAATAAATGCAAATGTTCACTGGCTTGAAGCTCCATTTTCCTGAAATAATTTTATTCCTTTTTTCTTTTGAAATATGGAATTTCGCTCTGTCACCCAGGCTGGAGTACAATGGCACTATCTTGGCTCACCGCAACTTCCGCCTCCCGAGTTCAAGCAATTCTCCTGCCTCAGCCTCCCGAATAGCTGGGATTACAGGTATTCTTTTACCGACTCTACAAAGGAGTGGGATCTGAGGAACACTTTCCTTTGTTCTCCTGTTTCTGGGAGGGGCTCTGTCATGGATGCTTGCAGCCTCTCTTCCCACAGGAGGAGATGCTGAAGAT
The DNA here is from genome assembly GCF_009761245.1 of Sapajus apella. NCBI lineage: Eukaryota > Metazoa > Chordata > Mammalia > Primates > Cebidae > Sapajus > Sapajus apella. The sequence continues at coordinate 14,818,392 of NW_022436953.1, forward strand.
GAACACTTTTTCCAATTGGTGGGGTGCAAACGATTCGCACATCCGTCAGCCCACTGTTCTTTTCCAAGGTAGTTTAAGGCAAGAGAGCTCTTGTTTCCTTTTGCTTACCTCTTCCCATTTTGGAAGTGGTCTGATCCACATTGTCCTCTTCTTTGTTGCCAAGAGTGACCTTAAGAGGAAGGCACGTGGCTAAAATTGTCTGCTGATTTTGCCTGAATTTGACGTAGTCCTTGAAAAGGTAAAATGTTAGGGATTACATTTGGCTGTAGGTCCAGGCTACACTCCCAAATCCAGATGTAACAGGTATTAAGCTAATGTTGACAATACCCTCCCTCAATCTGACTCATGTCTACTTCTTATTTGATTCAAATTTTTGTTTGGAGGAAGGGTAAAGCATGATGTATTGTTGTGTTCAAATCCCAACATATACCCATTTTATGGATGAAGGCATCTGTAAACTCCATTTGTAAATGACAGAGCAGGGATTAAACCATAGTGCAAATCCAAAGACCAAATCCAGACTCCTTGTCCTCTTTCTACCCGACCATGCTGCCTCTTCAGGCTGAAATTATACTGATTAAAAAAAAAATTCACATAGTTCAAGTATGTGATTCCAGTTACAATGGGGTATGGGTTCACTTAAGCCACTTTTGATGTCCTGCTTGCTCCCAGGCTATCAGTACAGGAAACACTCTCCATTCTGTTCCCATGAGGTGGATTCTAAGATTGCCCTCTCATCCTTCCTGCTGGGATAGAACTGAAAATTAGTACAGCAAATACACTTCTTTTTCCCCAAAGAGTTCACTTTTTTGCGTGACTTTAGCTTTCCTAATGGGGAACAGGAAAAGGGTCCAATTTCTCTGTGGGACCGTTCAAGCCCTTTCCCAGGACAGGGTGATCCTTGGGGAAGTCATGAGAATTTTCCTTCAGGTTCCACTGTGCTCTAGGATACAGAGAATTTTTGACTTTTCTTTCCTTGGTATTACTCGTCCTAACCATCACCCTACACTGACTCCCTGACTCTACCCCAGCAAGATCATGTGTGTGAGAATGCCTTGCATTTGTGGAGGGAAAGTGTGCAACTTCCTAGAGACTTGTTGAATGGCTCTGACAAAAATGCTGATAGTGATATGAACAATAAAGTCCAGGCTGAAGTAATCTCAGATGGAGATAGATGGAGATGAGGAACCTGTTGCGAACTAGAGCAAAAGTGACTCTTGTTTTGTTTTAGTGAAGAGACTGGCAGGATTTTGTCCCTGCCCTAGAGATTTGTGGAAATTTGAACTTGAGAAAGATGATTTACAGAATCTGGTGGAAGAAATTTCTAAGCAAGAAAGCATTCAAGAGGTGACTTGGGTGCTGTTAAAGGCATTCGGTTTTATAAGGGATGCAGAGCATAAACCTTTGGAAAATTTGCAGCCTGGCAATGTGATAGAAAAGAAAATCCAATTTTCTGAGGAGAAATTCAACCTGGCTGCAGAAATTTGCATAAGTAATAAGGAGCTGAATGTTAACAGGCAAGACAATGGGGGAAAATATCTCCAGGGCATGTCAGAGGTCTTCAAGGCAGCCCCTCCCATCATAGGCCTGGAGGCCTATGAGAAAAAAATGGTTTCGTGGGCCAGGCCCAGGGTCCCCATGCTGTGTGCAGTCTAGAGACTTGGTGCCCTGTGTCCTAGCCATTTCAGACATGACTGAAAGGGGTCAAGGTATAGCTTAGGCAACAGTTTCAGAGGGCACAAGCCCCAAGACTTGGCAGCTTCCATATGGTGTGGAGCCTGCAGGTACACAGAAGTAAAAAATTGAGGTTTAGAAACTTCTCCCTAGATTTCAGAGGATGTATGAAAACACCTGGATGTCCAGGCAGAAGTTTGCTGCAGGGGCAGGGCTCTCATGGAGAACCTCTGCTAGGGCAGTGCAGAAGAGAAATGTGGGCTGGGAGCCCCGACACAGAGTCCCTACTGGAGTACTGCCTAGTGGAGTTGTGAGAAAAGGGCCACCATCCTCCAGGCCCCAGAATGGTAGATTCTCTGACAGCTTGTACTGTGTACCTGGAAAAGCCTCAGACACTCAACATCAGCCCATGAAAGCAGACGGGAGGGCAGCTATACCCTCCAAAGCCACAGGGGTGGAGCTGCCCAACAGCATGGGAACACACATCTTGCATCAGCATGACCTGGAATGTGAGACATGGAGTCAAAGGGTATCATTCTAGAGGTTTAAGATTTGACTTCCCTGCTGAATTTTAGACTTGCATGGGACCTGTAGTCCTTTTGTTTTGGCCAATTTCTCCCATTTGGGATAGCTATATTTACCCAATGCCTGTACTCTCATTTACCTAGGAAATAACTAACTTGCTTTTGATTTTAAAGGGTCATAGGTGGAAGGGACTTGCCTTGTCTCAGGTGAGACATTGGAGTATGAACTTTTGAGTTAATTCTGAAATGAGTTAAGACTTTGGGGAACTGTTGGCAAGGAATGATTCGTTTTGAAATGTGAAGGCATGAGATTTAGGAGGGGCCAGGGGTGGAATGATATGGTTTGGCTTGTCCCAGTTCTCATCTTGTATTTTAACTCCCACAATTCCCATGTGTTTTAGGAAGAACTCAGTGGGAGGTGATTGGATTATGGAGGTGGGTCTTTCCTGCGCTGTTCTCATGATAGTGAATGAGTCTTTTGAGATCTGATGGTTTTAAAAATGGGAGTTTCCCTGCACAAGCTCTCTCTTTGCCTGCTGCCATCCATGTAACATGTGACTTGCTCCTCCTTGTCTTTAAACTTCTGCCATGATTGTGAGGCCTCCCCAGCCACATGGAACTCTTAAGTCCAGTAAATCTCTTTCTTTTGTAAATTGCCCAGTCTTAGGTATGTCTTTATCAGCAGTGTGAAAAGGACTAATACACTATGATATCCCCAGAAAACTTTCATTGTGGCAGACACTGTCCCCCCAGATTAGATTTTGATTGTATATTTTCTAATTTTGAAGTTGAGATGTTTGGGCTAAGAAAAATATCTTAAGACTCAGAATTGTGAAACACTGGCAATGTATTCAGATCTGTCTCATCAATTCTAGAATCAAAACTCTGTCTCCTGGGCTTACTTGAGGCAAAATGGTACAGTGTGAAAGGTATGGCATTTGGAGTTAAAATACCCAAATGCAAACCATGGCTGTCCCATTTACTGGCTATGAAACCTTGACCAACCATTTAATCTCTGAGTGTCAGCATCCTCATCAGTGAAAAGTGCTTGTTCCTTCACACCCTCACAGAGCTGTAATGAATTTTGTTTGAGCTTATGTATTTGCGAAATGGTAACTAGTCATGTGAATGTGCTGCTTGTTATTGTTTTGGCCATGTCTCTCCTTTGAAGTGGTTGAGTTGAAAATCTCTACTGAAGCCATCCTTCATTCATTTACCTATTTAATCAGTGCATTAAGTACTTTCTATGTGCTGGCACTAATTTGGTTGGCATTCTAGTTTACATTATCCAAGGAAAGTTTTAAAAAATTGTTAAAAGTGACCAAAAGCAGGTGGAAGTGGAAAATCAGTATATAGGCTCTGTCACTGACCAAAGAAAGGAGTTAGTTGGGTTTCCACTGTTATGCTTCTTCAGATATTTAGAAGTCAGGATGTTTGGTGTAACAATAAGATCTACAAATGAATTGAGGTGGCAAATCTGTGATTACTCCAAGCCCACCAAATATAGACATTTTAAAATATCCAAATTCACTGTGTGAGTTATTTTCTGTGAAAGACAGGAGCTTTGAGAGCTGTTGAGTTGGGTCCTGAAATGACTCACAGCCTGCAGCTTGCTGGCTGATGGGAGAATACCATGCTGGGTTCCACTGCTGCAGAGACCCAGGCAATGGGTCCCAAAGACCTCTTGGGCACCAGTGCAACCTCCCCAATTAGATCTGGGTGAGGGCTTTGAGAGTGGAGCTGGAGTCTGAGGTTGGGGTGGGAGGGCGGGACATGGGGCTGAGCTGCTTCTGATGTAACAAGCCAGATGTAACAAGCTGCTTTAGATGTAATGAGCTGATTAGTTCTGATAGATTTTTGTACTTTATTTTTTTGAAATAATGAAAGCCAAGAACCTCTTCTATTTGATTATATTTGCATATCTTAGTAAGATAAGTTGCGTATACAAAAGCCGAAGAATCAGTGAATAACCCTGCAGAGTCTGTGCCCTCCTTTGAGAAATAGGTTAATGTAACATTAAACAAATTTAATAAAATAAATCATGGGTGAAAGCCCTCTGTTCCTCCTGTGTAACTGGAGTGCAGGAGGAAGGTGTCCACTTGGAATTTTATACAGGATGATTAATACAACTTTTAAATTTTATTTTTAATGATTTTTTTTTGCTCACTTTCAATTTGGAAATGCTTGAAACACAGAACATTGGATGTGGAAGTAAGAGGTAATATTTAATTAATTTGGAATCTATACTGCAGATTTCTTGGCAACTGCACTTGCTCAAATAAAAATGTATGGCTGAACATGCTGATTTTCAAATCTGAAATCTACATTGTCTTGTGGAAGAATAAATGGTTTAACAACGCTGCAAATTAATAGAATAAATTTGTTTCTTGATTATTATAGGTTTCCTCATTAGGCTGATTAAATAAAAAGAAAGAAGAAAGAAATTTCAAATCACCTATAAATGTAGGCAGGCAGATTTGAATACCTTCCTATTCAATATGTAATATGAGGATCAGCCCTCACAAATCTCTCAGGAATTTGTTAGAAATGCTGACTGTTAGGCCCACCCTAGATTCTGAACTAAAGTTTGCATTGAACAAATACCCAGATGACTTGTATGCACATTACAGTTTCCATGGCTTTGGTTCTCTGAGTACTCAGGGTGAATTTTGGGAGCAATACTATATTAGATGATCCACTAGACTTCTGAAGTCACAAAGAGAGAGATAGCTGATGCTTTGACTGATGCATTAACTCCTAAACACATGGGAGACATATTTCTGTGTGACCAACTGTCCTTTTGTATAAATTGTTGCCTCTGGCCTAGGGCTGTGGGTGAGTCACAGCATTTGATTTATTGTGCAAGGGACATGTATTTAGAAAAAAAAAATCAGCTTCTCTTAAAACAGAGTATGAAGAGATAATATAATCCATATCTGTTTTTCATTATCAAAATAATATTGCTGTTTTCATGCTTTTTAGAGTCCTCAGGGTATTCTCTTGCCATTCTGAGTTTTTTTTTTCTTTTTACATATTTAGAAGCAATTTATTAGAAATGTTGCTGCATGGGAACAAAAATATTTTTCTCACAAAACATTCCCATTCAATAAGTGGCCACATATTTTTGTTCCATATGGTACTTTATAAACTAACAGTATCTGTAGGCAATGCCATTGACATGGCAGAAGAGTGGATCTGTATGTTTAAAGTGCTGTATAAATCTACATCTACAGTTTTCGTTTTAAACAAACATAATTAATAATCAATTTAGTAGTTTGTTCTAAGTTCCTAAAAAAAAGTCTGCAGAGAAGGTAAATTAATTATTTTATTCATTCATTCTCTAAAATTACTAACCTTTTGCTGAGGACACAAAGATGAATCAAATATTGTCCACGACACTGAAGAACTCACCCTCTAATGTCGGAGGAAGAAAGGAGACGTGGCAGTGTGATGGCAGCTTTTAGAGAGCACGGGGAGATGCTCTAGGAGAGCAAAAGAGGGGCTCTTAGTTAGGCTGATAGGTAGGGCAGGAGCTGAGGGATGACTTCCCACAAAAGATAACCCCAAGTGGAATCTGTGAAAAGGCAAGCCTTGAAGCTGCTCCCTCACTTTCTTCAGGCCTCTGTTTTGTGTCTCAGTGAAGTCCTCTTTGACCATCTGTATCAAGAGCAATACTTACCCCCAACTTCTGCCTTCCCTGTCTCTTCTTCTGGTTTTCTTTCTTCCATATCACTTATTACCATGTAGTGCAGCTGAAACAGCCCCAGTGATCCCCGAACCCTGGTATTCATGCTGCCATGTTGTCCTCTTTAACATTTGCTCAGTTATGACCAATAGAATATGACAGAAGCACTGGTATGTCACTTCCAAGCTTAGGTGAGAAATAATACTGTGGTTTCTATCTTGATAGCTTTCTCCTCCTCTGGGATCACTCACTCTTGGGGAAGCCAGATGCCAATTCATGAGGAGCTCTCTGGAGAGGTCCACATGGTTTAGAAACAAAGCTTTGTGATAACACTACATGAATTAACTTGGAAGCAGATCCTCCAGCCCCAAATGAACCTTCAGATAAGACTGCAATCCTAGCTAACAGCTTGGCAACTTCATGAGAACTTGTAAGCTTGAACCACCCAATTACGCCTGGTATATTATAGGTTTGCTTACTTATTATTGTCTTTCTCCTTAAGTAGAATATGACCTCCATGAGGGCAATTACTTTGCTTTCTGCATTGCTGTTCCTCTGGTGCCTAGGACATTGCCCAGATCCTAGTAGGAGCTCAACAGATATTTGTTAAATAAACACTGAAGCCTACTGATATCCATTGAAATGATCTGAATGAGAATTTAGTGTCTCATTATATGTGAGAGATCTTCAAGATAAAAAATACTAGCTTTATTTCTTTTCTGATCTAACTGGTTAGGTGTTTTAAGCGATGAAGTCTATAGCTAAGAAAATAACCCAATCAGGCTCTCCAAAGAACAAAGAGAGAGGAGTGAAAGCTGATGTTTTCATTTTAGCCACACCTCACAGGATAATAGACTTTTCCTATTTGAGTTCTCAGCAAAGCCAAGGGCAGCAGACAACTGTTGGGGCTGTTCATCAGCACAGATTTGTAAGTGACCACCAGAGCCGGCTGGTCCCAGGGAAATATGGTCCTTGGAATTATGAACCAAAACAAACTTCATGGACATCAAAGTCCAACCCCTCTTCTCCAATTACCTAGGCTTGGGTACTGTAAGGCCAATAAGAGTAAATTTTTTAAAGCTGAGGAGCCCACAGACAAGATGTAAGCCATAGCTGTGGGAACCCCAAAGTCAAGAGTCCAAAAGCAAACACACAGCCTGAAAGAGCATGCTGACAGTGGGAGCATGGAACTGTCTAGGGGACTTAGACAAAGCAAAAACAACCAGAAATGCCTGAGCAGAGTCCTGAATTCTAGCTTTCCATAGGCAGTTCTCAACCCTGCTTATACAACATAATCACTTGGGGGACCAATGCTCGTTATTAAACGCTTGTTTCTTACTTCAGACCTACCCTTCTATGTTCTGCTCTGAAACAATGGGACTCAGATTCTGCCAACAGCATTTTTCCTTTACCAGCTGTGCCAATAGCAGGTGCTAGAAGAGACGGAAAGGATGCAACAGGGAGAAGGATTTTTTCTCATTCTGTTTGCTTTCTCTGTTATTACTGTCACCTTAGCAGTGGTTCTTCAACCTTTGGTCCCAGTAGCAGCAGCCGATTCTAATTTGCAGTTTTGCCACAATCCCAGAAGCAGTTGTTTCTGAGATATCAGCACTAGCCAGCCAGTGCCTTCTTCTCAGAAGTCAGGTCCCATCCAGCTCTGGGGGGTTCCTCCCCGAACTCAGACACCAGCAACAGTTGGCAGCATACCCCAGAGGTCACGGTCTCAGCTCTGCAGGGCTCCTCCTTCAAGCTGCTAAGTTTCAATAACCCTAACTTCTTCCTTTGTTTCTCTTAGCCTTAGAGGTAGTAGCTGCTTTCTGCATTTCTCAATAACTGGTTAAAAATTAGACCAACTAAATTTTCTATTTCTGGTTTCTGTATCCTGACAGGACCCTGACTGTAGGCACTTAAGAGATATATAGATATCTGTGTTCTCCCATAACCCACTGTTGATTTAATTGGTCTGCTGTAATCAGGACATTTTTAAAGTCCATAGACAATTTTAATATACAATGGTATACAACAATACCACTATGCTGTATTGTTCTGTTTACCTGTATGGAAAGTTCCAACTGACTTAAAGACAGAGGATGAGATGTGCCCCAAGCAGGAGCATGAACTGTTCCTACTTTTACTAATTCCTTCAGCTGCTTATACCAGGATCTAGCAGAAACCCATTTTAAATTTGACCAGTTCACTCATCCTTTAAAGAGTAACTGTTCTTTTGGCCATTCATATGTCTGATTCCTTAGCAGATGGTACCAGTTATCTGAGCTGGTTTCATCTTTCTGCTTCCATATTTTGAATGTCCCTGGACTTCTATAATACCTATGTATATCTCATTATGGGTGGAATCAATGGAGGCAGGAGATGACTAAATGGATGTTTCCCTGGGACTAAAAGCAGATAGCTCTTGGGTCCTTGCAAAGGTCTTTAGAAAAGAAAACTTGCATTTGCATTCAGAGAAAAGCCATCTTACATAGGTTCTTTGTGTGCAAATTCAACACCCTAGCTCTAGGTTTTCATTAAATATTTCATGTGTTTGTGGAATATTGTTAATATTACTAATGGGGTTTCTGTTTAATTTCTTGATATAATTTGTCATCAAATAATCTCCCAGAAAGGAGTTCTGGCCATGTGATGGAACCTCATGGAGAAGGATTATTTGTTTTTGCAAAGGGAATTGTTTCAATTTCAAACAAGCAGGAGATTGGGAATGCATGGGCCTGGTGACTCGGCAGGAGCATTATGGATTGCAATTAAATTAATGTTCCCAGCACAAAGACTCACTACTTCAGGTTTCTGTATAATGTGTTCCCTTGAATCAGGGAAGGATGTTTCATGAAAATTACCCGCCTTCTCTCTGAATGGACTTTACTTGGCCATCTTGCACTAGACTATGGAATTATGCTGACCTCAAATGGCATACCTCTGAACAGATTGGATGTGTAGATCGCTATTCTCCCCATCACTAAATAAACCACATAACAGCTCAAAATAAAAAGTGGTGAAAGGAAATAAGCAGACAAACAGGAAATTGGTAAAATGACAAAAGATGCGTACACGCAAACACAGTCTAAATCGTGCCATTCGACAGTGATTTGCTCTGTTTCTGCTCCCTTCTCTTAGAGGGAAGGCTAGAACCAGCACCTCCTCTATGTGTTACTTCTTGAAGGAAATGAGATTTGAGGCATGATAGACTGTAAAAGAAGTATGCTTAAGCAAAGCTGTTTATAACCTTTCAAGTACTCCTAGTTTCTGCTATAGAAAGAAACATAGGAAGAGTACTAACATGCAGGGGGAAAAAGTCTTGAAATGGATTGGAAATTGGAGAACATTTCTTTGACCTTCAAAATGCTTTCTCTAGTTTGCTAATGGTTTGGTAGAGTAACCTCTAGGGTGTGAGGTTGTAGACCCCTAAAGACAGGAAGAATGATTAAATAAACCATTGGTTGTGCTAACTGCATTGGTGGCATCAATCCTAAATTAGGAAAGCTTCCACGCTGTCCTTCTATTCAGAAACCCAGTAACTCCCCAATGTCCACAGGAGAAATCCTTGAATTTTTATTGTATCATGATTTTGTGCCAACTGTCTTTAAAAAAAAAAAAATCTTGCTAACTGGGACTGTGCCTTGCAGATATTCCAGAATAAGGATTCATCTCTGATACTAGTAGGTAAGAGCTCTCTTTCAATCTCAGCTTCCCATGTGTTAGTAACCATGCAATCTTCGACAAACTCTTTGCCAGTCTGACTTTCCATCCCCTCATCTGTAAAATAAGTGTGATGATATTACGGAACAGATCTCATAAGGCTGTTTTGCAAAGAGTGTACGTGGGGCGACCAACCGTCCCACTTTGTCCAGGACTGAGAGGCATTCTGAGCTGCTAAAACAGCTTTCAGTCCTAAAACAGGAAAGCCCCATGCAAACTGGGATGAGGTGACCACCCTACATGACATATTGCAAATAAAACATTTAGCATTACGTTTGGCATATAATAAATATTATGATAATGGTCATGGTATATATTCCACTTCCTTTTTCCTACACATGCTTTGCTTTCCGAGCCTATGTCCTGCCCCCGCCTTTGCTCCTGCCACCCTATTGCCCATTGCAAAACTCCCTGCTCTCTCTCCTTTGCTTATCAGAATCCTTATACTATTATTTCTCTTACCAGACTGAACACTCATGAGAACGGGCCTGATCTTGTTCAGATTTGCATTTCCTGCCGCTCTTGACAGGGTACCTGTCACATGGTCAGGAGGTGCCCCTGCATGTTGCATGGCTAATTAACTAATGTTCATTTTCCACTTTAGTAAATTGCTACATCTGTAACTATATAAAATGTGTAGAAAATACCCTTGTCCTGAAGGTATTTGCTGCCTAAGAAGAAAATGCATGTCTTATATTGTCAAGATCGAATGCCAAATATCAAGTAACAAACTTGTGATTCTGTATATTGACTTTCACAATTGCTATTGAGTTGCTTAATAATACTTCAACTGCCAGATCTAAAAGAGACAGATCATTCAGAGGAGTCAGACTTTCTTTTCAGTTCCTTGTGAAATAGCTCAGGAAGCTTTTGCGGTGTCACTAGAAGAGGGTTATGTGTTTGCGCTGAGTGGAATGTTTTAGAATGTTCTTTTTGGATGAGGTTGTATTTCGTTACTTCTTTTGTGTAAATATAACACTTCATTATTAAAACTAAGAAACAATTTTGTGAGGACCAAATTGCTTATTAACAAAAGATTCGAAATGGATTTGAGTTTCAAAAGGGAACAGAAGAAATTGAAGACATGTATCTTTAAACAATAATTACACAGTTGAAAATCATACACTGAACATAATTTTGCAGATTCAATTTACTTGTTACTGGAAGACAGACAGGAGATTAATCCTATAAATTTAAAGACTCTGGATTTTAATTTGACTTAAAATTTGATACTTCAAATTTACAAGTGTGTTCCTTATTTCACAGTTCAGTTGGCAATTATTTAGAGAGATAAGCTCACTTTTATGGTGACAGTCTCAGAAAAGTTTAAGAGCGAACATTCCTTTTATTTATGTCTTTCTGTCCATTATAGTTGGAACCATGTGTAAAGTTGATTATTCCATTTTCAGAGTTATATATGTTATATTTTCCATCTCATTCCAGAGTTCATTGAATCTGAGACACAACTGCCACATGCAGATGAAATTATTATTGTCTTCACCTGTTAATGCAAGCTTATGTCATTTTCCCCTTTTCCAATTCATAAAATTAAATTTACATTAATAAGGGGTTTCAACCAGAATTCCAATGATTGATAGGATCTGAATGCAATATAGATGATACAATTCACTTGTAGTAGGCCTGAGGGTAGTCAAGTTTAAGATCAAGGTGGTCTCTGACCCAGCAGGGCAAGATAACTGGGTCAAACTGAGGCATTGAAATGTGAGATTAAAATATTTACACCAAGACAAAAGTATGTTAGATTGCAGGGTCATTTATTATGCCGGCAACCACAGAGGACTCACGTCTCTCCAACCTGTGGCCCCGGGCTCAGGGGACCGGGGCATTTTAAGCTGAAAAACCACATCCTGGATTTAGGACCAAGAGGGTGAGGGGATGCAGGGCAAGCAACTTTTCAGCACTTTCTGATAAGCAAAGGCAAGCAACTTTACAGAAGCCAAGGTCAGCGGTTATTGCGAGGAGAATGGGGCAGTCGTTATAACTTATTTTTGGAAAATAGCTTTGTCTTGTACAAAATGGCATTTCTCAAATTCTAACTCTAAGCCAGCCATATCACAAAATAGACTTAGAGGATTCTTTAATACCAAACCCTTCCTCTCTGGAGATACATAGCCACATCCCCCTCTCATCCTCACCCCTGATTTTTTAAAAATAATTTTTAATTTTTGTATAGAGATGGGGTCTCACTATATTTTTCAGGCTGGCTTTGAACTCTTAGTCCCAAGCTATCCTCCTGCCTTGGCCTTGGAAAGAGCTGGGATTACAGATATGAGCCACTGCATCTAGCTTGAAATCTTGATTAAAGGGTCTGCATCAGTCATCAGTCACAAAAAGTCTGAACAACTAGGGCCTTCTGTGATCTGGAATACACTTTCCATCTTACCCCATCTCTGCCAGCCATAGCCACAAGCACTCATGCTCTATTAAGGAGAAAAGAAGTCAATCAGAAGCAACTACAAAAAAGACAAAATAAAAAGCAAATGCTTGCACATTTAAAAAAATGTGTTTTGTATCCTGAATTCAGTAGACATTTAGTATACTTGATATTGACATGTTCTTCCATGTAATGTATGGTTGAATTGATTTTTTTGACTGGTCACAAAAAGCAGTTACAAAATAGTGGTTAGAATATAAGTTTTAGAGTTGAGCAAACCTAGTTTAAACCAAGCTCTGCCACTAATTAGCCTGGTGGTCCTGGGTAAGTGACAAACACATTGACCACTAACCTCTGTCTCCATGTCTCTGAGGTGGTGATGATGATTCTCTTGCACAGGTGTAGTGAGGCTGCCAACAGCTGCCTGATGCCCACTGCCCTTGGGACAAAGACTCTGTAGTGTCACGTCATGGGGAAAGGGCCCACCACACCATGATAACATGGCCTTGCATCACCACAGTGCTCCATGCTTGGGTAGGCAGATTCAGATCTGCAGCTCATCTGATGGTGACCACCATTATAGTGGTGGTGAAGACAAGTGTTAAAATTCCTGTTTCACAGAGAAGAAAAACAGGATAAAAAATAATAGCGAATCACAACATATGTTTCCTACGGGCCAGGCACTGCCCTGCGTGTTTAATGTACCTTCTCTCATCAAATGTTCATAGGAATCTAGTGAGGTGGCTACTGCTATGATCCCAATTTTTACAGATAATGAATACTGAGGTTTAGAGGTTAACTTGACCAAGTAACCGAGCAGGTATTTAAAGTGTTGCCTGCCTCCTCCTGTTTTCGCTGTAATGAAAAGCATTCAGTTAACCTGAACTTCCATCTGAGGGTGTTTCATCATGTTCCAAAGGCCAAGGAGCACAAAGCACAAGGCATAGAAAGGCCTCTTTTTTTTTTTTTTTTTAAATAAAGAGACACAGTCTTACTTTCTTGCCCAGGCTGGAGTACAGTGGTATGATCATAGCTTACTGCAATCTCAAACTTCTGGGCTCAAGCAGTCCTCCCACCTCAGACTCAGTGGCTAGAACCACAGGTGTGTACCACTGTGTCTCACTAATGTGGTTTTTTTTTTTTTTTTTTTTTTTTTTTTTTTTTTGGTAGAGACAGGGTATCACTAAAAAACTATGTTGCCTAGGCTGGTCTTGAACTCCTGGGCTCAAGCAATCCTCCCACTTCGGCTTCCTAAATTGTTACAATTCCAGGCATGAGCTACCACACCTGGCCAGAAAGGACATCTGTACTCTAGGGCTGGGCGGAAAGGGAAGTGAGGACCTGCACCTTCTGTTCCCTGGAAATTCTAGGCCATGACTCAGAGCCAGGTGTCAGTGATGACAGCTGGCCTGCCAGGGAGCAAAACACACCTTGAATCAAGACTATTCTGTTCTGGGGGTTCTGCCTGTGGGAGATGCAATATGGCCAGCAGGACTGGCGTGAGAATTCCCTGAGAGCAAAGCATGGCTAACCCAAGAGAAGTCCCAGTCTGATCTGCCAGTGGTCCCTGTTTTGCCAGAGGGCAGCATTTTGTTAAAGCAAAAGAAAGAAAACTTTCTAGGAACAGAGCAGAGTGTGCTGACTGTAAGAATTCAGCTGTGGGTCAAGGACCAGCAGAGCCTTAGGCAGGAAAAAGAAAGAACCACTTGCAAACATGGGAAGGGCAACAGAACATCATTCAGCCCTTTCCTTCCAAAGCCGACTGCTGAGCCCAGCTGCGCACTTTGTGTCTTGTGCTGACTGAGGGCTGAGCAGGGCTGAGCTCTGGCCCTTGCTGGGCTTTTCAGTGCGCTGTAGAAACCTAGGGGGAGAGCCTCATGGTCAACCACCTTCCCAGTCACCCTCAGTGACTCACACACTAGGTCTGTCCTGCATCAGGACTGTCTCGTTCTAGTCCTAACCCCTGACCAAGTCTCCAATCCTTCTGGGCCTCCATCAGTAAGACCAGGAGCTAACCACAGATCTGTTTTAGACCTTCTCATCCTAAAATTAAATGACTTTGTTTGTTTTCTTTTTGGAAGCATCTCACTGGATAGTTTGAATTTCATCCTTCGAAATAAGTATTTGGAGAATTTAAGCACTTCTATAAGTAGAATATTACCTCATTAATGAGCTCCAGGAAGAACTGAGGATGCCTAGTTGCTAGATTCAAACACTCAAACTGCACGTTAGATGCTTAAATACACATTTCTGCCATTTGTTTTTAAGCCATTATTTTAAAAATGTTTTTGCCTTTTCAAAAATAAGTTTTTAAAATGGTGATTACTTACATTTAATCCAACCAAATCTATACAACTATTATGTATCATCACTTTTGATTTTCCTCTTCCAGTCTGTGCCCTCTACATAGTTATACTAATATAGTTGCAATCACAGTGCACATATAATTTGGTCATTTTTCTCTCATTTGGCACTTTAGCTTAAACATTTTCTATGTATCTGCAAAATCTTTCTAATTATCATTTCATTGAATGCATTATCTTCATCATTGTCGATGCACCATCATCTGCTTAATTTCCAAAATGTTGCACATAGAGCTTGCTTCTAATTTATTCTTGCTAGTATTGATAACGTTGTTAATTAACAGTTTTGTGCATATAGGTTTTTTTTTCTTGATGAGTTATTGATTCTTAAAGGGGAAAAAAAAGCCCTCATGCATTTTGAAACTGACTGCTAGAATGTGTGAAGCAATATTCACATCCTTAACATATGGTTGCGTGTAAGCCACAGAATTCCCTCCCGTTGCCAGTGAGAGGAGGCTTGGGATACAGTTCGTATCAGCTGTCCTTTTTGAAGAGACTTGCAAAAACCCTCCATCTGCACTTGGGGAAGCCCATTTATTTTGTTTTCCCTCTTTTTCCTTTGCTGCTTTTAAAAATTATTTTACAGGAGCAAAGTAGCTAACTTTTACGCAGATAATTAAGTCCTTGTAACAACAAATCCAGGAGGGAAGACAGAGTGTTCTCCTCCCACCCCTTCCATCAGTCCCTTGCAAGCTGATGTTTTCATATAACAGTGCGGCGTCAGTAACCACCCATTCAATTTAAAACTCAATTCCAAAGCAAAGAGCCATTGCTGTCTAAATGTAGTACATCAGACAAAGCCAATATGGACACTCTAAATCAGAAAGAACTATGAACAATTTCAACCACACCTAAAAACATGATTTTTAACACCGTGGCAAGTGTCGCCAATTTCAGGCACAGGGTAGACATTCTCGTTCCTAAGCCCCTAAAGTCTACTTTGTTTTAAACTAAAAATCACAAAGAATCGAGAGATCTTTATTTTATGGGAAACTGGAACTGTACCAAATGTAAAAAATCAAATTAAATTGAATGAAAGCCATACCTGTACTAATGCTTTAAAAGGGAAGGCTTGAAGCCCGATGCCTTTTACCAAAGGCTTGAGAAGCTGAGCAAGTGCAGCCCGAAAATGTCTCATAAAGTAAAATTTAGGTCATTTTTATTCATTCTGTTATGCAGAGTCACCGACCTCAGAAAAAAACACACTAATAAAACATCACGCTCGGCTTAATGGTCTCCCCTCATTCGACTCCATAATGATAAATGAAATGCCATTAGCATCAGGCAAGTCCATTTCTTGTAGTGTGTGGAGGAGCCCAGGATTGTGACAGAACTGGAATGCAGAGAACTGATTGTTCACAGTTCAAAGGGAAAACTATGGTGCATTTCCTAACCCCTAAGGCCGCCACTCTGGGACTGAAGGCCAAGCTCTGAGAAGGGCTGAGGTCCCCAGACTGCAAACAGGAAGTGTCTCAGACCTGGGTATGTGGACTGGAATGACACCTGAAAATAGAATTTGAGAAAGACCAGAAGAGCAGAAAGTTGGAGAAGGCAGCCAAGGGCCTCTGTCTTGTTCTGCTTCAGTCAGCTTCTGCCGTCATTATAAAAACAGATTTGCGTTGAGCTTCTCTCATGGGCCAGGTAGTCTGCTGGGCTCTGGGAAAATAGCTGAGGATAAGATAGACAAGATTCCTGCTCTCATGTTGCTTACATTCTAACGAGGAGGCCTTTCGGATACATTTAAAATGGCAGCTTTGCCAGGTGCAGTAACTCACACCTGTAATCCTAGCACTTTTGGTTCTGGACCAAATAGAGGGTCAAGCTGCTTATTCTCACGACCCAATAACAAGATGCAGATGAACTGGGAAAGGAAGGAGGTTTTATTTCTCTAACTCGTTACAGGGAGAAGGCCTGGAAAATATCACCCAACCAACTCAAAATTACAAAGTTTTGCCAAGCTAATATACCTTCTAAGCTATAGGGTCTATGTGAAAGTGTGCATTCATCTAAAGATGTAAGTGATTAAGTTCTTTTAATCTAGAACTAAGATCTGAGTCTTGAAGACCTTCCCCTGGAGCCTCGGCAAATTAACTTAATCTAAATTGGTCTCAGTGCTGGAGTGATTCCCCTTACCTTTTGTCCCTGGTAAATCATGGAGGTTTGGGGAGTCCCTTCAGATCCCCACTAAACTTATTTGTGGAGGCCTGGTGAGTTTTCTCAGACCCCCAATAAAATTTGTTTAATCCTAAACAGGTCCTGTTAAGAATTCCTTCATTATCTTGCCATGCTTCAAGGCCCAAAAAGGCCTCGGCAAAACTTTTGGAGGGCTTTTGTTATATTCCAGCCTTTGTATGAGGGCACTGGCTCTATCAGCTTTTAGTATTTATCTTACCCCCTCAGCCAGTGCCGACACAGTTGTTAGGGAGGTCTGCGTTAGCGAGACCTGGCCTGCCACACTTTGGGAGGCCAAGGGGGGTGGATCACTTAAGCTCAGGAGTTTGAGACTAGTCTGGACAACATGGCAAACCCTGTCTCTACAAATAAATAAAATAAAATAAAAACTAAATAAAATGGCAGTTTTATAGCACTTTTTATGGCCTGCAATTATTGACAGGATAATAGGGTGGTAGAGTTGCCAGATTTAGCCAATAAAAATCCCAGATACCCAGTTAAGTTTGAATTTCAAATAAACAAGGAATCATTTCCTTTTTAGTGTATGTCCCAAATACTGCATGAGATATACTTGTACTGAAAACTAATTCCTTGTTTACCTGAAATTCAAATTTAACTGAGCATCCCATATTTTACCTGATAACCCAAATAGTGGGTAGTGGGTAAGGGCAACATAAAGTAGGGTGTTCAGGGAAGACTTCTAAGACCTTTTCAGTGAGGGAAACATGTGCTTTTCAAATCTGTAAGTGATAAAAACAGATACTAAGCATTTGCATAGTGCTTACTTGGTACTTTACATATATTAATGTATTTAATCTTTGCGATAGTCCTGTGAGATAGATTCTGCTATTCTCCCCATTTGAAAGATAGAAAAACTGAGGCACAGACAGGATAAACAACTTACTCAAGGTCACCCAGTAAGTGGTGAAATAGCCAGTCAGTCTGGCTCCAAAGTTTGTGCTCTAACCACTATTGCCTGTCATGTAAGTCCACCATTGGAAGCATTCCATTTTACCAAAATCAAGGAAGTATCTTGAGACGTACTGTATTTCAGCCAGCTGAGGAAGACTCTGTACCCTCCCCTCTCTGTATACACTGCTTGTCTTTGCTGCTGATAGCTGTAGGGTTATTTAACATCTGAAATGCACTTTTTACTTACAATGACTTTGATATGCATTTTTATTGGAACTCTATCTAAGTTTCATGAATTAGGTGTAAGCAGACAAAGAGGGTCTCCAAGGATTACATGAATTTAATCATCTTGAACAATCAGCCTGTTTTACAGCCTCCTGCCCTTCAGCCTGTTTTTCCCCAAACTCCGTGTGAAATGTAATCACCTTATTAGTTGGAATCAGCTCTTGATAGACCCTGGTGTTGGGATCACCATCTGTGGGGGTCTGTCCTGCAGACCCTGACTTAACTACAGCTGAATAAATTCACTCAGATACAATATTCAATGAATGAGCAGGCTGGGGTGTGTGTAGGCCACCCAGACACTCGAGGAGAGTGCTATAAAGAGATAGCAGCTGCTGGCCACAACAGGATGGCCTTACCAGCCTTTGTTCAGTGCACATTAAATGACAAAGGCTTTGAGTCAACACCACTAGAGGGTAAAGATTAAAGGCCAGGTTCTGAGGCCTAAAGGAAACACCATTAGTGGGTAATATCCCTGGTTGACCTCCCACCGAGAGAGCCATCTGCAATGAGTAAGGGTTAGTTTATAGGACCATATGACAAGTTAGGTAAACTCCCCACATTCCTTTGTTTCTACTCTAATTTATTTAACTAAGGGGACAAGGCTGCCTTCAGCCAAGCATTATAGTAAAAACCCTTAGCCCTTCCAAAGGGGTTTGTGTATATTTCCTATAGGTAAAATTTCTCCCACCAGCCTTACTAAATCCCCACACCCTGGCAATTTATAGATGAGCCCAAGTGAATGTTCCTCGTGACCATGCTAAAGTTTCTACTCCAGGAGGTGCTATAGCTTCACCACCATAACATACAACCTATGCGCTGGCAGAATGACTTACTGCCTCTGCACCACTGGGACCCCTTCTCTATGTGCAACTATGCACCCTCTCTCCTCTCCTATCCATTAAACCTTCTTGTCATTTTCCCTCAGGGAAATGCTACTTTGGAGAATATTCCCAGGGTTCTCCTCAGTTGCACCAAATAAACTCTTTTTTTGTTGCTATTTTTTGAGTCAGAGACTTGCTCTGTTGCCAGGCTGGAGTGCAGTGGCGTGATCTCAGCTCACTACAACCTCCACCTCCTGGGTTCAAGCAATTCTCCTGCCTCAGCCTTCCGAGTAGCTGGGACTACAGGTGCCTGCCATTATGCCTGGCTAATTTTCGTATTTTTAGTAGAGACGGGGTTTCATCACGTTGGCCATGATGGTCTTGATCTCCTGACATTGTGATCTGCCTGCCTTAGCCTCCAAAAGTGCTGAGATTACAGGCGTGAGCCACCATGCCTGGCCATAAAATTCTTATTGATGAAAACCTGTGTTTTTGTGGAGAGTCTTTTGTTACTTGCCAGGTAAATGAACTCCAGTTTGTTTGTTTTTTTTTTTCCTGTGTAACGTAAACTTTGCTGTTATCCTTATTTAGCAGATGAAGAAACTCACACTTAGAGAGGTTAAGTCATGTATAATCCCCTAGCAATAAGCAACAGAACTATGACTTGGTCTTAGATCCGTAAGAGCATATTCTTGGCATCCAGCCCACATCTAGCAGGGGCTCAAGAAAGGCATGTTGAATTGGACTCAATGTGCTTCACCAG
The DNA here is from genome assembly GCF_009761245.1 of Sapajus apella. Classification (NCBI taxonomy): domain Eukaryota; kingdom Metazoa; phylum Chordata; class Mammalia; order Primates; family Cebidae; genus Sapajus; species Sapajus apella. The sequence continues at coordinate 14,837,697 of NW_022436953.1, forward strand.
CTCTGAACTGGGTGACCCCTTTGCAGAGAGGCTGAATATCTTCCCTGAATATGGTATTGTCTCCCTTGAGGACACTAATTCGTCAAATGGCTTGACAAACTCATGTGGGTGGGCCAGAAGGCTGGATGCTCAGACCTCCCCATGGAGGTGTAAATATTTTAGTCAGTGGCAGGAATAGTACTATGAATAGTTTTATACCCATGAATAATGCAATCTCCTTCCTTTTCTCAACCAAATGACTTTAGGACATATGGGGCCAAGAATATGATGCAGATGTGAGGCTGGGTGGTGTACATCAGTAGCCCACCTCCTATGGTAATGGGATTTGTCACCCCCACAAGCCCTTTTTCATTTGCCCTCAGAGGCTCATCCTTGGTCTTACATGATGGGTTTGTGTTGCAATTATGGAGGACAGTGCTGAGGGACTGGGCATACTTCTCAGGGTAAATCTTGTTTCTCAATGTGACTTCTTTTCATGTTTTTACATTGGAAGGGGGCCAGGGCTGGATTTCTTTCTTTCAGGGACCACAGGTTCTGACTTCAGGAGTCCAAGAAGAGCTCTCCCTGCCAGCAACAGTATTATTCTTGGCCAAATTTGGGACTAGTGAAGAGTTTGAGAGAAGTCTGCAGAACGGATGGGACAGAACATGTGGGCCCAGGGCCCTTAGTACAGAGTGCTGGGGCTGAGTAATGAAAAGGCATAGGTGGTGAGATGGGAAGGAAACTCCTTATTTTTATAATTATATTATAAAAGACATAATATTTTCGTATTATAAAAATGTCTTATTTTTACCAATCTTGCCTCTCTGTGACCATTTTTATCCTATGGATTTGATTGCAAAATGTGGGATCTATTAATATAAGAATCATCATAATATCTTGCACAGATTTCATTCCCATTGATCATCTGGAATGGTCTCCATGGAAGCCCTGAAGTAAGTAGGACTGAGGTGCTGACATTGATCCACAGGATATAACGATTCTGAGAGTCAGGGAAGTTAGGGGGCTTGCCCAAAGCTTGCCAGCAAGCAAGTAACAGACAAGTATTCAAAGGGAAGAGCTCTGACTCCCAGTTCAATGCTGCTCATTTTTTCTTTAAAAAGGTCTAAAAAGGTGAGTACAGGTGTGGACGCCCCCCACCTCCTGCTTTATGAGCTCTCTGCAACTGGTACCGGGTGCCCACCCTAACTCACCTTACCCTCTTTCCTGTTCTGCCTCCAAGCCTCAGTCTGGGATTTTGAAGCTGTTGTGTTGCTTCCATTCCAGAAACCTTGGAGGATACTTGATGAGTTATTAGCACCTCTTGATAAAATGTAAAATATGTTGATTGGGTCTACTTTCAATAAGTGTTTCCTAGTGATTCAGAAAAGTGGTGGAGGCTGGAAATGCAAACATTTAAGGTGTGAGCCATATGTCACTTCAGATAGAAGAGGCAGAGACTTGAGGTCATTTGCTGGCATTGAACATAAAGATGAAATGTTCAAACAACTTTGCATTAGCTGCTGGGGACAGAGGAAGGGAAAGAAGCAAAATAGAAGATAGTGAGGGTGGAAAAAGCATCTCCTTTAGAGGATTGAAGACAGGTTTGAATTGAGGCTGTGTTGCATACCAGCCATGCCACACAACTCACCTTACTGTGCTCAGGTAGGTTCAACCTTATTTTGTAGATAATTGTTATAAAGATTTATTCATTCACCCCACCAATATATTTCCCAGCTAGAAGGAGGGGAGGCTGAGACCCATGCTCTGCTTCAGGAAGTCAGGGACAAAGACAAAGAATCCCTTTTAAGGAGCTTGCATTCTCAGCAGGAAGTAGAAAGACTAAATAATTAAACAAGAAACTATCAGACATGGATAGGGTAGAAAATTTTAAAGACTGATGTGATAAGGAATGCCTGGGAAGAGGCTGGGCTATGTTAGGTCAGAAAAGGCTTCTCTGAAGAGTTGACATTCAAGAAGCTTCCACCCATGCCAAGATCTATGGATGAAGTTTTTTGGCAGAGTCAACAGCAAATTCCAAGGCTCTGGGGCTCCACATTGAGAGGGTGAATGTGCAGGAGCAGGGCACTGGGACGTGATGCCAAAGCAAAGGGCTTGGACTTGATTCCAGGTGGAATGAGGGCTAGTGGAGGGCTTTGACCAGGACTGTCATCTGATCTGATTTGTATTTTTTAAAAGATGTGCGTGGAGAACAGATAAAAAGGAGCTGAAGCCGGAAGGCAGACTGGGAGGCAACGCTGCAACCGAGTTACTTCAGATTTTAGCACCCCAGCATTTTCAGTGACTAAAATAACGAAAATACAGCCTCAAAACTTATGTTTAATCATGAAACCACATTATTCCCTTTGAAATATAGATTGAAGAAGCTGTCTTTACCTTAAGTTTCTGTATATGGTGATGAGACAAAATCAGCTCCCTGGAAGTCTGTCACACCAAGTGTCAGGTTTCAGCCCAAACTCTGGTTTGAGGGGAGTGGGTAGGCGAGTGGTGGGTAGCTGGAAAAACACTTGAGGAATCGTAGGCAGTTTTGACATGACTTTATTCTCCCTCTAGGCACAAGCCATATGTACAGCGTCAGCAGGGTAGTTATACCTTTTATAGACAATAGTGGCTCCGAGGCAAGCACGAACTTTCATGAGTTGTTAATGCATCTCATGTGACATGTTTACATAATATGGGGAGGTTGTGAGTCTGTGCTTCAAGCCTGCTGAGTCATGCTGCCCCCGGAAGGCCACCTTGGCCTACTCCTCACGAAAGTGCAGCCATTTCCTTTGCAAAGTCCAATTCTCAAAGCTTAGAAATTATTGGGAAGACAGGGTGCCTTGGCACTTATTCTCATGGGTCAGGTCAGAGCCAGTATCTACCTTACTAGGTGAGTCACCCAGGGGAGACAGGTTCATATGAAGAAGGCAGGCAGGGCTCACTAGCTCCCAGAACTCATCAGGGGATTGGCACCTGCAGCCTGGGTGTTTATATTTGAATTACGTTTGATGACATGTTGAATTGGTGACTAATTGCAGCATTCCCAAACAAGGTACTTTAATTACAGCTTCTTTAATTCCAGTGAGAGCTCCACTTGGAAAACAGAGTGATGAGGAGGATGCAGATCTTCTTGCTCTGATCTGTAAGTGTGAGTTGAAAAATGAATGACCGGGAAAGTCTGTGGCTTACTCAGCTCCTGAAAAGACACTGCTTTGTAACTCTGCTAGAGATGCCTCCCAAGGGAAGGGGCCAGTTACAATCTTTGCAGCCTTATTCAAGAAAGTTGGTGACCAGTGCACATGTGGGTGTGCTGGAAGGTCAATGCTGGCTCGGTCTCAGCCTCCCCTTCTTCTAGCTAGGAACAGTTGTTCAGATATCATGTGCATCTCTGGAGAGACTTGCTCAGTTAGCTTGAAAAAACAGACTCACCAATTGTGCTATCCTCTGCTGTAAATCATAGACTGATCTTCACCTCTTGAGCTGTACAAATTCAATTCACAGCTTTTGTGTAGGCTTCTGATAGAGTCTTCCTAGCTTTTACGGATCCTTTGATGGGTTTTCTCCATTTATTTAATGGAACGCGTGTCCTCTTGCTGCTAGGATACACATGTGGCTGAGAAAACTGGGTCAGTTTCGCAAGTAAAGTTTAAATGTTGCCAAATAACTTATTTAAATCACTTTTAAGTCTTCCTATAAAATGAATGTGGGCAGGCCATGAATTTTAGCCACAGTATTATTTTCCACAGTGGCCTTAAGACTGGGAATCAGTTACTTTTACATTTTCCTCGAAGACATTAAGTCTTTCCATAGCCCTGGCTCCTTCTTGTCCTCTGTCTCTTTAAATGCAGTATTTTCTCCAAAGCAGAATGGCTTTGTAGTTCTCTCGAGACTTTTCTACCTGTCCTTCTGGTTATAATAACAATGATGAGAAAGCCTCATCTGCAATGTCTGACATTTCCATGTAAGTGATCTCACTCGATCCTTTCAGCCAGCTCCTAAAGGAATACAAGGTAGCTGTTGTCTTCTCCTATATCCTCGCTGTGCTCAGAGGAATGATATCATGGGCATGTTTTCCAGTTGAGGCATGGTCTGCGTTATCTGATGCCGTCCCCTGCTGCTTTTCTATGATGCCTGTCAACAAACCTTGCTTTGCCAATATCACATGGTTTCTTAGCAGCCCCCAGTGTGTGCCTCATGTCAATATCCAGAGCAGCCCTCCAGGTGATTCTTGGTGTGTATATTGGGTTAGGACCTAGACCAAGTAAAATGAGTAAATGTCCATGAAGTGCCGATGTGCACATAAGCTCTATGGAGGCATTCACGGCACAGATAGGTGCTGAGAGAGTGAAGCCAAGTAGAAAGTAAACTACTTATGGTTTTTGATTCTAGACAGACCTAATTCAAATCACACTCTTCCTGGGTCTTTGAACAAGTTACATACACATTCAGAATCTCGTGATTAAATGAGATAATATCAAATAACCAGCACTTCGAAAGAGTTACATTAATAGTAGTAGTGTTTTATGCACGTCATCTCTGTAATCCATACAGCACTCCTTGTGAGGTAGGTACTATTCTTATCCCAATGTTATAGACTGATAAACTGAAGCAGACATAGATTGGTAAACTTAGGTGATTGGCAAAGAGTTACACTGCTGCATTTTGCACTCAGGTCTTTCTGGCTCCAAATACAGCTATTATTCTTTATCATTGTCATAAGCTGCTTCTTAAGACAGAAACTCTGTCCTGCAGCTGCTCGTTGTAAGCATATGGTACTGTGGTATGAGTTCTGGATTAGGAATGAGAGTTTCTGTCACTTAGACTCAGCTTTGCCACATACTGGCTATGTGACTTTGTGCAAGCCATGTGCCCTTTCGCATCTCATCTATAAAAGGAGTGTTCTGATCATCTGTAAGGTCCTATCTAGCTCTAGTGATCTCTAGTCCTAAAGCCTCCCTAGGGAGATACAAGCCTATTATCTTCAATACAAAGCTAATACTAACTCCAAGATAACTTACCATTTTGTGGGAGCTGTAGGGAGGATTTGTAGAATGGGGGAGGAAGAGTGGAAACTGTCACCATGAAGAAGATGGCATTGGAATGCAGGGTCATGAAAGAAATAAGGAGTGTCAGGGATTGATGTCTTCTGTGTCTCTCTCCTCACAGAGGAAGTTGTTTCCTGAGTTGGGCCATTGAGGCCTTTGTCACAGGGACATTTCTTCATGCTATCAGGTATGCTTTAAGCTGAGAACTAGGAGCTAGAATCATTGCTGCCCTTGAAACCACTTTTGCAAAAATTATAACAGTGAGAAAAATATGACAGTGAAAGGGATCTGATCTAGCTAACTCCATCTTGCCTTTGACCGCCAAGGTGCCCTTGGTCATTCCTGGGCATAGGCCAAGCTAATTTTGGGAGAAACTTAGTTTATAGTTCAAATGAGAATAACTCTTCTCAAAACTAACACATCATTATAAAATGAATGAAGGTCCACAAGATTAGGATTATGAGAGGGTCCTGAATTCTGCTAAGATGTAGACATAGTTAAAGGATAACCAGCCATTGTTCAGGCGGTCACAAGATTTGTAGTGTCCTCAATTATTCCTTAATTATTATCACTACTGTAGAACATAAGACTGCCCTTTTGAAATGTATTTTCAGGCTTTTGCATTTCGAAAGACCAGACACAAGACTCATGACTCAACTGATCCTGTGGCACCACCCAAAAGTGGACTAAGCACAAGTGGACCATTTTCTACATCCTTATAATTGTGTTCCTAACCAATCAGCAGCACCCATTCCTTAGCCCACTGCCCAGTATACTATCCTTACGATACCCTAGCCTTTGAATTTTGGGGAAGACTGACTGGAGTAATAATAAGCCTGAATCTCCTGTTTAGCTGACTCTATGTGTATTAAACTCTCTATGAAAATTCCCCTGTCTTGATAAATTGGCCTTACCTGGGCACTGGGCAAGAAGTAACATTGGGCAATCACACTCTGGCATGACTTTCTTTTGTTGGGATTCTGGAGAACTCTACCAACCCAGTTATTCCTATGCATCTGCCATTGCTCCAGAAAGAGATCCTGCTGCTCCCATTGGCATTTGCTGAGATGGCTAGTTTGTGCATTGGGCAGGCAGAAGGGGGACTTTGGTGGTATCCCTGAGGTAGCTACTCTCTTATACCTCATGACATCCCAGAAGCCCTGAGTACCTGGCTCTGTTCATTTCATGCCAGCAGAAATTGTATGGTTTCTAGTCAAACTGTGAAGCCCTGCTGAGCCATCATAGTGACAAAAATGCCCTATCTGTGGCCATTTTATTCTGACTCCCATTTTTGAGCTTTAGAGAAAGATCTGAAAACTTAAGCATCTTGCTGAGGCTCACTTACCCAAACTGTGTCCAGCTCAGATCCATCTCTAAGTTCTCCCACCATGTTGTTGCAAGGGGTCTTTAAATCCATTTGTACATCAAGCACTCTACAGACTAAAGAAACAGTATTTGGAAGATACATTTTCTCACATTTACCAAGTGAATGCAGATGCTGGTATGATTATTTAAAAGAATTCATGTAAAAGCAGGCCTGTATTCAGAGTTCTTTTGGTTGTTATGTGATATTCCAAGTAATGAACACAGAAATCTCAACAATACCTTGATGAGATGGTTGAAAATTTTGGCATGAAAAACTACTTTCTTTCTCTAAGAAAGAAGAGAACCACTGCTCTGGGGCACTTCTTTTTCAGTTGTACAATAGAGTCAGGGAGTTGTTACCTTTTGGGAGAATCACACGTGTCTTTAAGAATCTGATGAAATAGGCCGGGCGCGGTGGCTCAAGCCTGTAATCCCAGCACTTTGGGAGGCCGAGGCGGGTGGATCACGAGGTCAAGAGATCGAGACCATCCTGGTCAACATGGTGAAACCCCGTCTCTACTAAAAATACAAAAAATTAGCTGGGCATGGTGGTGCATGCCTGTAATCCCAGCTACTCAGGAGGCTGAGGCAGGAGAATTGCCTGAACCCAGGAGGCGGAGGTTGCGGTGAGCTGAGATCGTGCCACTGCACTCCAGCCTGGGTAACATGAGTGAAACTCCGTCTCAAAAAAAA
>NW_022436953.1:14844881-14922967 GCF_009761245.1 Sapajus apella
AAAAAAAAAAAAAAAAAAAAAAAAAAAAAAAAAAAAAAAAAAAAAGAATCTGATGAAATATAGTTATCCTCTCCACACCCAAAAAAGCTATGTGCACACACACATACAAATATTAAACTTTGTATACAATTTTAGGTAGCTCACAAATGCCCCTACCATATCCACAACAATCCATTTCCGGACTGGAATTTGGAGCTCATAGACATGAGGCTGAGTCTAAGTCATCACCCACTTAACTGGTCCAATGCAGTGGATGCTATATTTTAACAACATCCTCCTCTAGACATCTAGGCAGGAGTGAGGATTAAATAGATGACCCCAAGGAAAGGCCTGATGCCCCTTATGTGCTTTCTGTGTACCTGCTTAGTGCCTGGATGGCTAGAGACAACTAAATAAACAAAAAGGCCACCACGGACGGGCAGAGACCCATCCCCAAATGAGCTACCAACCCCTGGGTGAGTGTTATTTAACTGCACATTTTACATGCTTTTTTATTAGCCTTAATAACCACCACTTTGTTGTGCCCTTGAGTGCCCAGAAGGGCTATTGCAGTGACTGGAAAACACTAAAAGCTCCTCTAACCAGCTTCCTTCTGGCTGATTACTGATGGAGATTTTGAACTTGCCTCTTCTTTTCTCTGCCGAAGCTGCTGTGCTCAACTGGAAAGTCCTACTTGCTCCTGCTTATTTTCCACTGTGGCAAGGAGGCTTTCCCCTCTGCTGCGCAGACTGAGTCTTGATTCGGAACTGAGTAGGGCACTGTGCATGGGAAGGGGTGGAAAAGATCACCTCCACAGGCTCTGAAGCAAGCCTTTAATGCCTTAGTCTGTGGACCAGCAGCACAGACCATGGAGGCTTATTAGAAATGCAGGATCTCAGGCCCCTCTGTACAACGACTGACTTAGATGCTGCCTTTTAACAAGATTTCTTCCTGGTATGATTCCTGTACCCATTAAAGCTTGGGAAGCATTGAGGAACATTGCTCTAACACTGGAGATACCCCGTACACTTGCATGGGAGCTTTGGAAAACTTCAAATGCCACATGGGGAAAATATGACTCTAAAAATAATGCAGTAGGAATAGTGAATATCAACAAGTATTCCCTCCTTAAAGCTTCATAGTCTACAAAGTGTGTTGGTGAATGCAGGGCTTGTTCTTTCAAGTTTTTTAACTGCAGCTCCAATCTACCCCACCTCTATTTGTCTGGATAACTTTCTTGGGGGATTGGGGGGACAAGATCTGGCTCTGTCACCCAGGCTAGAGTGCAGTGGCACAATCATATTTCATTTCAGACTATAACTGGGCTCAAGAGATCCTCCCACCTCAGGCTCCTGAGTAATTGGGGCTGCAGGCATGCACCACTATGCCTGGATATTCTTATTTTTATTTTTGTAGATGCAGGGTCTTGCTCCGTTGCCCAGGCTGGTCTTGACTCCTGGCTTCAGGCAATCTTCCCACCTTGGTCTCCCTATGTGCTGGAGTCATAAGCATGAATCAGCACGCCTGGCCTAATGATCTCTGTTTTAAAAAGAAAAGAGTTGTGTTTGAGTCCTGGCTCTGCCATTCACCAGTTGAATGACTTTATGTAGGTTATTTATCCCTTTAAGTCTCAGGATTCTCATTTGTAAAATGAGGGTAATAATATGTATGAATTTTCTTTGCGATTTAGAACTATGGTTAAGATTAAATGGACTTATGTATATAGGACGCTTGGTTCAATACCTGGCCACTGGTAAATCCTCAATAAATGGCAGTTGCACGATTTTGTTTCTCTTGCTGCTCTTAGTAAAATTTCTTACTTGACTGAGCTCCACAGGTAAAAGCTGAGGTTGTCCTTTGACTCTCTAGTACATGGTATGTTTATAAATTTCTGGAATGAATGGTGATCTTCCCAACAGCTAGCAAGATAGGTAACATTTTCCCCAAGATATGATTAAATAATCACAAGAGCACTGGGAGGTAAATTTTATTTCCCCAAGTTAGTTTGTAGATGGTGGTAGAGGCTCTGAGTTGGTAGAAAATTCGCCCAGGTCACACAGTTAGTTACTGATCTGATTCAGGCCCACTTCTCCCCCTGCTAATTGAATGTCCTCTTTGTTTCACCTTACCACTTTCAGATTCATTTCATCTTAAATGTGTATCTTCTAGGGTTCAGGGTCTAATAGACGTCATGGGTGGAAAAGAGAAGATTCTTACTGTTTTCTTTGTTCACTGACTAGCAGCTGACTAGAGAAAACGAATTTCTTAGGCTAGGCACAGTGGCTCAAGCCTGTAATCCCAGCACTTTAGGAGGCTGAGACGGGCAAATCACGAGGTCAGGAGTTCGAGACCAGCCTGAACAACATGGTGAAGCCCCCTCTCTACTAAAAGTACAAAAATTAGCTGAGGGTGTTGGTGAGTGCCTGTAATCCTAGCTACTTAGGAGGCTGAAGTGGGAGAATTGCTTGAACCCAGGAGACGGAGGATACAGTGAGCCGAGATCATGCCACTGCACTCTAGCCTGGGTGACAGAGTGAGACACCATCTCAAGAAAAAAAAATATGTAGCATCTACCCTCAGTCCAGCCTACTGCCCTGGAAACTCATCCCTCTAGAATAATGTTTCCCACATTCCAGTCTTTGACCAACTGCTTCTACTCTTCTGGGGCTGTCTGTATACCAGTCACACTATTTATTTTCTATTTTATCATATCAGCTCATTTTTATTCCTAAACAAATCTATTTTAAAGTGAGATTATATTATTGCCATAAATGAAAATCTAGAACCAAGCACTTTCAAATAGTAGAGAATAACATTAGACAAGTACATTGCAACTAAAACATTCTTTTTCTATCTAGGCAGACAGATTGCCTTCAGCAGACTCTGTGCTGGGGGCCTCACTCTTCTGCTCTTCTTCTAAAGTGAGATTAACAATGGTTAATTGTTAACCATTAACCATAATGGCTAGCACTAGCAATAGTGCTAGCATGTCTTTGACATCTAAGCTTTTTTTTTTCCCCCCACATAATCAGAAGATATGAAAAACAAAGGGAGAAAAGCAATGAGAAGAAAATGTGCTTGCCACCATGTGAGTCGATGCTATTTAAGGTTCTTTGGATGTCAAGAAAATTACTTCATAAGACCCCAGGAGCTCCATTTCCTGAGAAACAATATTGTACTACATACTATGCCATTAGATGCTATTGGGTAAGATGGGCATGTCTTGATTCTCCAGTCCGTCTAGCATAGAAGTAATGGAATATGGATGCTGGAGCAAACCGCATGGGTTTGAATATCCCAGCCTGATTATTACTAACCATTGACCTGGGAAAACTTACTTCACCATTTTTGCTTCCGTTTTCTCATCTGTAAAACAAGTGTACTAATAGTAACTATATAGTTGTTATTGGGATTAAATACATAATGAGACTCTTAGAATAGTGAAACTCAGCAAGTGCCTGGCACACAGCTTGTGCCATATAAATGCTGGATGTTTAGCTGCTGCTGCTGTTGCTATTTTAAAATGCTGAGGCCAGAATACAATGAGCCCTTGTCTATGATTCAGGTACTGACTCTTTGCCTGTTGGAAGAGTATAGGACTCTACCCTTTCTGAGTCTACAGACTAAGCAATCCCTGGTGCTGGAGTCTCATCTGAAAGGAATAACAGGGGAGCTGGGAGAAAGGGCTCCAAAGAATCAGGGCATTTCTCAGTAGGGAGCTGGCATGTTTGGCTCCTGCTGTGTACGAGGCACTTCGACATGCCATTTCTGTACTCTCCTATTAACCTGTAGTTGGTCCTATTCTCTAAATATTTCCTCATCTCTGCCTTCCATGACAATGGTATGACTTGCCTTCCTATAACAAATTAGGCATATCCATGTGATTTTCTGTGGCCAATGAAATGTGAGTTGAAATAACATGTGTCATAGCCAGCAGAAACTTTCACAGCTTCTGGGTGACTGTTTTCTCTTTGTTCTGTTTTAATAATCAAGGAAATATGGAATTCCAGAGCAAGTCTGACATGGAGGAGAGCTCCCAGCCAATATATGATGGAAAGTGTAGTTGAGTAGAAAGTGAAACTATTTTTTTTTGTTTTGCGATGGAGTTTTGCTCTTGTCAGGCTGGAGTACAATGGTGCACTCTCGGCTCACTGCAACCTCTGCTTCCTGGGTTCAAGCAATTCTCCAGCCTCAGCCATCCAAGTAGCTGGGATTACAGGCACCTGCCTCCGCACCTGGCTAGTTTTTGTATTTTTTATCGAGACAGGATTTCACCATGTTGGCCAAGGCTGGTCTTGAACTCCTCACCAACAGGTGAATTACCTGCCTTGGCCTCTCAAAGTGCTGGGATTACAGGCATGAGTCACCATGCCCAGCAAAACCATGTTCTTTTAAGCCACTGAAATTTTGTTTACTACTACATCAAAACCTACCCAACTCTGGCTGACACAAAACCATAGATGCCGAAATACACCAAAATTCTTACTTTATAATTTTTAAAAATTTTTGTGGGTGCACAGTAGTTGTATATGTTTATGGAGTACATGAGATGTTTTGATACAAGCATGCAATGTGAAATGAGCACATTGTGGAGAATGGGGTATCCATCCCTCCAAGCATTTATCCTTTTAGTTACAAACAATTCAATTACATTCTTTCAGTTATTTAAAAATGTAAAATTAAGTTATTATTGACTATAATCACCCTGTTGTGCTATCAGACAGGGGGCCTTATTCATTCTTTCTGTTTTTTATACCCATTAACCATCCCCATCTCCCCCACAAACCCCCAATACCCTTCACAGCCTCTGTTACAATCCCTGTACTCTCTGTGCCCATGACTTCAATTGCTTTGAGTTTTAGATCCCACAAATAAGTGACAGCATGTGATATTTGTCTTTCGGTGCCTGGCTTATTTTACTTAGTCATACGGTTTACCTGTGTCCCCACCCAAATCTCATCTCTAATTGTAAGCCAGTCTGTAATCTCCACATGTCACGAAAGGGACTTGATGGGGGGTGGTTTTATCCATGCTGTTCTCATGACAGAGAGTAAGTTCTCAGGAGATCTGGTTGTTTAGTAAGTGTCTGACCTGTCCTCTTTCCTGCTGTCTCTCCTGCCACCAAATGCAGTTGCTTTCCCTTTACCTTCTGTCATGATAATATTTCCTGAGGCTTACCAGCCATGTGGAAATATGAGTCAATTAAACCTTTTTTGTTTATAAATTACCCTGTCTCAGATAGTATCATTATAGCAGTGTGAAAATGGACTAATACAGGAAATTGATACCATAATGGGACACTGCTATGAAGATACTTGAAAATGTGGAAGCAACTTTGGAACGGGGTAAGGGACAGAGTTTGGAGGGCTCAGAAGAAGACAGGAAGATGTGGGAAACTTTGGTGCTTCCTAGAGGCTTTTTGAATAGTTTTGACCAAAATGCTGATATGGACAATAAAATCTAAGCTGAGGTGGCCTCAGATGAAGATGAGGAACTTATTGGGAACTGGAGCAAAGGTCACTCTTGCTATGCTTTAGCGAAGAGACTGACAGCACTTTGCCACTGCCCTAGAGATCTGTGGCACTTTAAATTTGAGATAGATGATTTAGGGTTTCTGGAAGAAGAAATTTCTAAGGAGCAAAGCATTCAAGATATAACCTGGTTTTTCCTGAAAGCATACAGTTATATGTACTTACAAAGAGATGTTTGAAAAGGGAACTTATGTTTAAAGGGGAAGCAGAGCATAACAGTCTGGGAAAATTGCAGCCTGAGGGTATGGTAGAAAAGAAAAACCCATTATCTGGGGAGAAATTCAAGTTGGCTGCAGAAATTCACATAAGTAATGAGGAACTAAATGTTAATTGCCAAGACAATGGAGAAAAATGTCTCCAGGGCATGTTAGAGATCTTCAAGGTAGCCCCTCCCATAACAGGCCCAGAGGTCTAGGAGGAAAACATGCTTTCATGGACCGGGCCCAGGGCCCTTCTCCTCTGTGCAGCCTTGGAACTTGGTGTCCTCTGTCCCAGCTACTCCAGCTCCAGTCAGGGCTAAAAAGGGTCGTAGTATAGCCCAGGCTGTGGCTTCAGAGGGTGTAAGCCACAAGTCTTGGTGGCTTTGATGTGGTGCTGGGCCTGAGTACATGCAGAAGACAAGAGCCAAGCTTTGGGAACCTCTGCTTAGATTTCAGAAGTTGTATGGAAATGCCTGGATGTCTAGGCAGAAGTCTGCTGTGGGGTGGAGCCCTAAAGTAGAACCTCTACTAAAGCAGTGTGGAAGGGAAATGTGGGATTGGAGCCACCATACAAAGTCCCCACTGGGGCACTGCCTAGTGGGGCTGTGAGAAGAGAGTTAACATCCTTCAGACCCCAGAATGGTAGATCCACTGACAGCCTGCACCTGAAAAAGCCACAGGCACTCAACACCAGCCTGTGAAAGCAGCCACAGAGGCTATACCTTGCAGAGCTATAGAGGCAGAGCTGCCCAAAGCCTTGGGAATCTCCCCTTCCATCAGCATTTCCTGAATGTGAGGCATGAAGTCAAAGGAGACCATTTCAAAGCTTTAAGATTTAGTGACTGCGCTGCTGGGTTTTGGACTTGCATGGGGCCTGTGACCTTTTGTTTTGGCCAATTTCTTCCATTTAGAATAGGAACATTTACTCAATGCCCGTACCCCCATTGCATCTTGGAAGTAACTAACTTGTTTTTGATTTTTTAAGGGGGAAAGTTCCTGCCTTGTCTCAGATGAAGAGACAAGGACTTGGACTTTTGTGTTAATGCTAGAATAAGATTTTGGGGGACTGTTGAAAAAGCATAATTGCATTTTGAAATGTGAGAAGGACATGAGATTTGGGAGGGACCAGGGGCAGAATAATACGGTTTGGCTGTGTCTCCACCTAAATTTCATCTTAAATTGTAAGGCAAATTGTAATCCCCGTATGTCAAGTATGGGACCTGGTGGGAGGTGAATGGATCATAGGTGTGTTTTCCCCCATGTTCTCATAAATGCTCCTGATTTTTATATGTTGCAAATGTACTAAGTTTGTTTAGCAATTCTGATAGTTTTCCTGTGGAGTCTTTTAGGTTTTTCTAAATATGAGATCATATCATCTATAAAAAAAATAATTTGACTTCTTCTTTTCTCATTTGGATGCCTTTGATATCTTTCTCTTGTCTGATTGCAATGGCTAGGGCTTTCAGTACTATGTTAATTAACAGTGGTGATAATGGCAGCATTGTCATGTTCCAGATCTTAGAAGGAAGACTTTCAGTTTTTTCCCACTCAATATGACACTAGCTGTGGGTCTGTCATATATGGCTTTTCTTATACTGTGGTATGTTCCTTCTATTCCCAGTTTTGTGAGGGTTTTTGTCATGAGGAAATGTTGAATTTTATCGAATGCCTTTTCAGCATCAGTTGAAATGATCATATGGTTTTTATCCTTCATTCTGTTGATATAATGTTTCACATTGATTGATTGAAACTATCCTTGCATCCCAAAGAAAAATCCCACTTGGTCATGATAAATGATCTTTGCAGTGTATTGTTGACTTTGGCTTGCTAATGTTTTGTTGAGGATTTTTGAATCTGTATTCATTAGGGATATTGGCCTGTAGTTTTATTATTTTTTAGATGTGTCTTTGTCTGGTTTTGGCATCTGGGTAATACTGGCCTGGTAGAATTAGTTTGGAAGTATTCCCTCCTTCTCTATTTTTTGAAATAGTTTGAGTAGGATTGGTATTAGTTCCTTTTTAAATGTTTGGTAGAATTCATCAACGAACCCATTAAGTCCTGGGCTTTTCTTTACTGGGAGACTTTTGTTATGGCTTTGATCTTGTTACTTGTTATTAGTATGTTCAGATTTGGGATTTCTTCCTGATTTAATATTGGTGGATTTAAGTACCTAGAAATTTGTATATTTTTTCTAGATTTTCCAATTTATTGGCATATAGTGGCTCATAGCAGCCACTAATGATCTTTTCCATTTTTGTAGTATTAGTTGTTAATGTTCCATTTTTCAGTTCTGATTTTTTTTGTTTGGTTTTTTTTCTTTGTTATTCTGGATAAATGCTTGTCAATATTTCTTTATTTTCCAAAAACCAACTATTTATTTCATTGGTCCTTTGTATTGTTTATTTTATTTCAATTTGATTTATTTCTACTCAGATCTTTATTATTTCTTTTCTTCTACTAATTTTGAATTTGGTTTGCTCTTGATTTTCTAGTTCTTTAAGATGTATCATTAGGTTATTTATCTGAATTTTTTCCTCTTCTTTGAAGTAGGTACTTAGAGCTATAAACTTCCCTCTTAGTACTGCTTTTGCCATCTCCCATAGGTTTTGGTATGTTGTGTTTCCGTTATCATTTGTTTTAAGAAAATTTTCAATTTCCTTCTTAATTCCTTAATTAAGCCACTGATCATTCAGAAGCATATTATTTAATTCTCATGTCTTTGTGTAGTTTCCAAAACTTCTGTTGTTATTAATTTCTAGTTTTATTCCATTGTGGTCAGAGTAGAGGCTTGATATTATTTGCATGATTTTGAATGTTTTAAGACTTGTCTTATGATCTTACATATGATCTGTCCTTGAGAATGAGCCATGTGCTGAGGAGAAGAATGTGTATTCTGTAGTCATCAGAGAAAATGTTCTGTAAATAGCTATTAGATTCATTTGGTCTGTAGTGCAGATTAAGTCTGATGTTTCTTTGTTGATTTTCTCTCTGGGAAATCTGTCCAATGCTGAAAGAAGGGTGTTGAAGTCTCCAGTTATTATTATATTAGGGCCCAGCTCTCTATTTAACTTTAATAATACTTGCTTTATATATTTGGGTGCTCCAGTGTCAGGTGCATAGATATTTTAAATTCTTATATTTTCTTGCTGCATTGACCCCTTTATCATTATATAGTGACGTCCTTTGTAATTTCTTATAGTTTTTATTTTGAAATCTATTTGTCTGATACAGTTACGTGACTCCTGCTCTTTTTTGGTTTCCATTGGGATGAAATATCTTTTTCTATCCCTTTATTTTTAGTCTATTTGTGTCTTTATAGGTGAAGTGTGTTTCTTGTAAGCAAAAGATCAATGGGTCTTGTTTTTTCTTCTATTCAACCACTCTATGTGTTTTGATTGGAGAGTTTAGTCTGTTTACATTTATTGTTATTACTGATGAAGAAGAGTGTACTCCTATTTTGTTATTTGTTTTATGATTGTTTTGTGGTCTTTTATTTCTTCTTTCTTTCCTTCCTGGCTTCCTTTAGTGAAGGTGACTTTCTCTGGTGATATGATTTAGCTTCTTGCTTTTTAATTTTGTGTATTCATTGTATGTTTTTTGTTTCAGTTTACTATGAGGCTTTCAAATACTGTCTTATAACCCAAGATTTTTAACCTGACAACAATGTAACACTTTGTGTAAACATTAAAATGAATTTTAAAAAATCTGTGCCCTAACTTTATTTCCCTACTTTTAAACTTTTTGTTGTTTCTATTTATATCTTCTTATACTGGCTATGTCTTGAAAAGGTATTATTATTTTTGATTAGTTCATTGTTTAGTTTTTTTTTTTGCTAGGGTTATGAGTATTTTACACACCACAGTTAAAGTGTTATGGTATTGTGTTTTTCTGTGTACTTACTATTACCAGTGAGTTTTGTTCCTTCTTGTGAGTACTTATTGCTCATTAGTGTCCTTTTCTTTCTGGGTGAAGTACTCTCTTTAGCATTTCTTATAGGACAGGTCTGGTGTTGATGAAATCCCTCACCTTTTGTTTGTTTGGGAAAGTCTTTATTTCTTCTTCATATTTGAAGGATATTTTCACCAGATATAGTATTCTAGGGTATTTTTTTTTTCCTTTAGCACTTTAAATATGTCATTTCACTCTCTCCTGGCTCGTAAGGTGTCCACTGAAACATCTGTTGCCAGATGCTCCATTGCATGTTATTTGTTTCTTTTCTCTTGATGCTTTTAGGTTCAGTTCTTTACCCTGGACATTTGAGAGTTTTATTATTAAATGCCTTAAAATAGTCTTCATTGGGCTAAATCTGCTTGGTGTTCCATAACCTTCTTGTACTTGGATATTGATATCTTTCTGTAGGTTTGGGAAGTTCTCTGTTATTATTCCTTTGAATAAACTTTCAATAACTTTAAGACCAATAGCTCTTAGATTTTCCCTTTGAGGCTATTTTCTAGATCCTATAGGCATACTTTTTTTTATTAATTTTTTCTTTTGTCTCCTCTGACTGCATATTTCCAAATAGCCTGTCTTCAAGCTCATTATAATTATTTCTTGTGTTTGATCAATTCTGCTATTAAAGGACTCTGACACACTTTTCAGTGTGCCAAATACATTTTTCAGCTGCAGAATTTCTGCTTGATTCTTGATAGTAAGTTCAATCACTATGTTATATTTATTTGATAGAATTCTGAATTTCTTATCTGTGTTATCTTAAATTTCTTTGAGTTTTCTCAAAACAGCTATTTTGAATTCTCTGTCTAAAAGGTCTCATATCTTTGTTTCTCCAAGATTGGTCTCTTGCGACCTATTTAGTTCATTTGGTGAGATCATGTTTTCCTGGATGATATTGATGCTGGCAAATGTTCTTCAGTTTCTGGGCATTGAAGAGTTATTGCAGTCTTTACTGTCTGGGCTTATTTTTACCCATCCTTCTTGGGCAAGACATTTTAGATATTTGAAAGGACTTGGGTGTTATGATCTAAGATGTATCTGCTTTAGGGGGCACCCCATGCCCAGTAATGCTGTGGTTCTTGCAGATTCATAGTGGTACCACACTGATAGTCTTGGACAAGACCCAAGATAATTGTTGTCTTCCTTTCTCCCAAACAGAGTCTTTCTCCTTCTCTATGTTCTAAGCCACCTAAAGCTGGAGGTGAAGTGACATAAGCACCCCTACACTGGATGAGACCTGAAGCTAGCACAGCAGTGAGTCTCTGCTAATGCTTGCTATAATCCCTTCCTGGCCACTGCTTTTGTTTGCTCAAGGCCCTGGGGCTCTACAATCAGCTATTGGCAAAGCCAGCTGGGTGTCGTTCCTTCCTTTCAAGGTGGCAAGGTCCCCCAGGCCCAGCGTAGGTCCAGAGGTGCCATCTGGGAGTCAAAAACCTTAGAAGTCTACCTGGTGTTCTACTGTACTACAGCTGAGCTAGCACTCAAACCACAACATGCAGTCCTTTTTACTGCCTTCTCTTCTCTTTCTAAAGCCAGAAGAGCCTCAACCCACAGCCACCACGACTCCAGGCCATGAGGAATACTGCCAGACTACTGCTGATGTTCCCTTACACCCAAGGGCTCTTAAGTCCGCTTGTGGTGAATTTTGCCTGGCCTGAGACTCACCATTCAGAGCAGTGGGATCACCTCTGGTCCAGGGCAGGCCCAGAAATGCTGTCCAAGAGCCAAATCCTAGAATTAGGGACCTCATGACCCTGCTTGGTGCTTTAACTCCTATGGCTATGCTGGTACCTAAGGCCTAAGACAAAGTCCTCTTTACTTTCTCCTTTCCATTTCTCAAGCAGAAGAAGTTTTGCCCCATAGCCACCACAGCTGGGAATATGCTGAGTCTCACCTATAGCCAGCAAGTCTCAGAGACTCACATAAGGCCTTTGACATACTACCTGGCTATCCCTGCTGCTTATTCAGTAACCAAGGGCTCTTCAGCTAGCAGGAGATGAATGCTGCCAGGACTGGGTCCTTCCCTCAAGGAATTGGGTTCTCTTTTGGCCCAATGTGTGTTTAGAAATGTTTTTCAGGACCTAGGGCCTTGAATGGGGTCCTCACAAATCTCAGTAGTGCCCTATCCTGCTATGGCTGAGCTGGTATTCAAGATGCAAGACAAAGTCCTTCCCAATCTTCCCTTTCCTCTCCTCAAGCAAAAGGAAGTGGTCTCTTTTGGAGTCATCAGCTGTGCAGCCTGGGTGTAGGGGAGGTGTGTTGCCAAAACTCCCTTGGCTGCCCCAACTGATATCTCAGTATGGGCATGCCCTACCACCCAGTCAGTCTCCGGGCCTTCTTGAGCACTAGAACTCACCTAAGAGTTGAAGTCCTTATGGCCTAGACTGGCTTTCAAGTTTATAGACACAGAGTAATTTGGCCCTCATTGGTAAGGTTTGTGGGAAGTCAAGTTCTGACCCCTGGGATTGGTGATTCCCCTCTAGGTAGGACAAATTTAAATGCTCCTGCCATGGGCTGCATCAGCTGAGTTTGGTCTGGTGTTCCTTTCTGCTATAGCAGAACAGCACTGAGTTTATTGCTTCACAATTGCTGTGTTCTCCCTCCTCCAGTGCGCGGAGACACTGCACCACGTTGCTGCTGCCAGGGGTGGGGGAGGGGTGGCATTAGCAATTCAAGACTGTTTTTTCTATCTTTTCAATGTCTCTTTCAGTGATACAGTGTTAAAACCAGATACTATGAGGGCTCACCTGATTTTTCATTCTTATGATGATGTTTTTTCTGTGTAGATAGTTGTTAAATTGATGTCCTTGCAGGGGGCGTGATTGCTGGAGACTTCTATCCAGCCATCTTATCCTGACTCCTTCCCACCTGAATTCATCTAGCAAAAACTCTACTGCCCTTAGAGTTCAAACTGGAGTGTATATATAGGTTTAATTTGAGGTAGACATGCAGTACCTAGAATCACTCTCAATTTTTACCTGTCTGGCTTATTTTTTCCTAATCATCATCAGTCTCTAGTAAAGAAAGTGAGAAAACTGGGGCTCAGCCTCTTCATCAGCTGCTATCTTCCTATACAAACTTGAGAAACTATTTCCCTTACGGGTTTTTTTCTCAGATTTGCTGAACCTCAGGGAAAGAAGGAATCTCACAAAACCATTGACATAGGCCCTTGTTTTCTGTCCAAATTTCCTTGACCTCATCTCCTTTTCTAGTCCTTGCCAGAATAATTCCAGAGAAAGGAAACTTACTACTCTCACTAATGGATATAGATCCGAGCTATGAGTTGTGAGGCCTACTATACTGTGAAATAATTGTCTGAGTGTTGAATAAAGTAAGTAATTACTTACTTTTATTCAAAAGTGAGTAATTTTGAAGATCCTTACTTTGTAGGATGGCTCTATAATTTATCATCCTAACCAGGACACTCTTAAGAACAAAAGGAGGTGCTAATAAGAATTATACTCAAGCAGTAAGAATAAAATGGGACCATCCTGAGAAAACCAAGACATATGATTACTTGACTGCCATGATTCTATGGCCACCAACAAGTGGTAAAAATTAAATTCCATGGGCAGGGCTGGGCCCCATCTTTAGCAACGAACCCTAAATTTTGATTTTGCTGCACCCCTTACTTTCCACCCAAATTGTTAACAGTCATTCTTTTTTGAACCATCTCCTGTTCTTTAACCAACTCTCTTGTGAGAATTTCAGCCCCAAAGCCATTTCGGAAAGAAAGCATGCACATATAGCTGTAATTTCAAGCAAATTCCCCCCACAGGCATTTCATAGTCCTGACTACTATCTTGATCAGATGCATATTTAATGCCTTTTGATGGAGACACAGATGCAAACTGTTCAGCCCTTTCTGAGGTGTTAGAATTCTGCCAGGTCCCAGTACAGTTGCTGTGAGAGGTACTGGAATGCCCAGAGCTACCCTCTCTCAGTGTCCCCACAAGACCCGAATCTCAGGAAACTTACCACAAGGTAATAGAAGGAGAGGCAGGGCTTATTAAGTTTCCATCTGCAGGCCATTTGATTGCATTTCTGCCTTGAGCACAGGCTGATTTGCATAGTTGATTTATAGCTTTAATTCAAATATTACTGTTGTTTCACATAAACTACTACCCTGATTTCTCTTTAGATTTTTCTTTCAGCAATTCACTCAATACCACATGGAGCCCAGTGAAACCAGGAGCCTTTAATATAAGGCCTCCATTTCTATTTTCATTGGGACAGAGGAGTATGGAAGATGGAGAATGGAAAATGAACTGTTTAGTTTCAGAAATGTTTACTCCCAGTGCAGGGCAGTCTGGGACATACAACTCAAGCACATTCAGCTTCAAGAATCTTTGATAAGTGTGGATTGCTTTTATGTTACTGATTCTATAAGACAAACTTTCCTTTAAAGTTGCCTCTTCTCTTCTTTCCTTTATTTGTTCTTTCCAAAAGATATTTAAAATTTATGGAGCCAAGCATTGAGCTAATGACTCAGATGATGGTAGGGCTAAAGAGAAGTTTGTCCTGGCCCTCAGGGAGACTGTATTCTTGCCAGACAATACAGACATCAGGAAAGAATTACACATTCTTTTAATTAATTATGTATTCTAAACAACTGCTTTGCTGAACAGACATTTAAAATATAGCCTATCTAAAAGCAGTGGAGAGATTCTGAGGTTACCAGAACTGAGGGGCCAGGATTACAGAGATAAGGGATATGCAGGAAAGTGAGCCTGTGAAAGGCATTTGCCTTTTCTTCAACTGGAGCTACAGAACAAGAGGGAGAGAATGAGAGCAAGAGCGAATACAAGTTTCAGGAAAGAGCACATTGTGGTGAAGATGCTAAGTGGTGCTTTGATCAGTCTAACACTACAGGAGGGAGTTGAAGTTTGAGACTCTAAGAATAAGGGATCTTGGAAAACACATAAGATTTTCAGGTTGAACCCTTTAAGGGCTACATTACAGAAATGGGGTTGGATCAGAGGTCAAGCAAGCCTTACAAAGTCTAAGCCTCAAAGAAGTGAGTCCCCTCATTGGTTTAAGGCATTATGGCCCTCTTCTAGCCACCTGCCAAGAGGGTAGATGATTGCCTGATAGCACCAAATAATGCCAGTGAGGATGCGGAGCAAACAGGAATTCAAAAATGATACAATCATTTTGGAAAACAGTTTGCCATTTCCTCAAAAACTGAAATATAGTCTTACTGTATAATCCAATAATTGTGATACTAGCTATTTACCAAACAGAATTGAAAATTGTATCTACACAAAAATCTGAATGTGAATAGTAGCTTAATTTATAATGGCCCAAAACTGGAAGCAACCAAGTTGTCATTTAGCAGGTAAATACATCAACAACCTGTGGTTCATCTATACAATAGCATATTATTTGATATAAAAAGAAATGAGTTATTAAGACACAAAAAAGAGGTGGAAGAACCTTAAATGCATATTTCCAAGCAAAATAAGTCAGTTTGAAAGGGACACACACTATATGATTCTAACTATATGACATTCTGGAAAAGGCAAAAGTATAGAGATTGTTAAATGATCAGTGACTGCCAGGGTTTTGAGGGAGGAGAGGGATGGATAGGTGGAGCATAGTGAATTTATAGGGCATGATTGTGCAGTAATGGTGTATTCATGACATTGTGCATTTGGGGGAACATATAGAACTATATAACACAAAGAGAACACCTTAATATAAACTTTGAACTTCAGTTAATAATAACAAATCAATTTCGTTTCATTAACTGTAACAAATGTATTATTCTTTTTTTTTTTTTTTTTTTGAGATGGAGTTTCACTCTTGTTACCCAGGCTGGAGTGCAATGGCGCGATCTCGGCTCACCGCAACCTCCGCCTCCTGGGTTCAGGCAATTCTCCTGCCTCAGCCTCCTGAGTCGCTGGGATTACAGGCACGCGCCACCATGCCCAGCTAATTTTTTGTAGTTTTAGTAGAGATGGGGTTTCACCATGTTGACCAGGATGGTCTCGATCTCTTGACCTCGTGATCCACCCGCCTCGGCCTCCCACAGTGCTGGGATTACAGGCTTGAGCCACCGCGCCCGGCCACAAATGTATTATTCTAATGCAAGATATTTAAAATAGAGGAAACTTTGTGTGTGACAGGGAGGGGTTATATGGGAACTCTGCACTATCTGTCAATTTTCTGTAAACCTAAAAAGTGAATTTTAAAATAAAACCAAAACAAATTGATAAGCAATTTACAAGGAAAATACCAACAGAAAGAATAGACAAATGTGCAATCACAGTAGGACACATTAACATAACCAAGGTATGTTAATGTGTCCTACTGTGATTGTACATTTATATCAGTTACATATATGTAACTGATAGAACAAGCAGAACAAAATGCTCAGTCAGGATATAGAAAATCAGTAAAAACACAATTCAAGAAAACCTGATCTAACTGACATATGTACAACCTGGTGCCCAGGAATGGCAGAATACACATTCTATTAAGTGCAAGTAGAACAAATGCAACTACACACAGAAACATAAATCATATATCAACATATATATTTCGAGAGTCAAATCTTCTCTAGTCGTTACTCAAATAATCGTGTTTTTGACTGGAATCTGACTGAGGATAGAAGCTTGCAGAGAGGACGGTCTGCATCTCTTGGCAGTCTGTTCCTGGCACTTTTCTTTGGCATCCTTCATTGTCTTGGCCAAAAGTTTAGACTATTCTACAGCCTCTTCCTTATTTTTCTTAAACTCTGTTTCTTCAGGGTAATACCCTGGTGTTTGTGTTGCAGGACACGTGGAATGACAAGATGCTGAATCTTGGGTGCTTTAGTCCTGGGTTTCTTACCTTTTTTGTCTAAGGGATTTCTTACAGCATACTGGAGGATGTCATCTTGTTTAGGCAGATTAAAGAGACTGTGGATTCTGCTAGCTCCTTTGGCCCCAGGCAGTAAGGCACCGTAGTATCTGTCAGTGCAGGAACATTATTCTCTCCTTTTATACATTTTACAATCACCAAGTTAAGAACACTCAGATTGACATCTGCAATATAACCTCGAACATACTTGTGCTTTTCGAACATACTAGAGACAAAAGTATGTTCTCCTTGGTCTATAACAGGGATGCCCCTTTCTCAGTAGTAGGCAGACACGGCTATGGGTCAAGACATGCTACTTCATGGGGAAACCTTGTTAGTCATTCCCATCACTGACTCAAACCACACAACCTTTCTATTCTTCATGCAGAGTTTTAGCAGTAACTTCTGTTACCATACACTTCTCTTAAAAAGTATGAAATTTGCATTCATCATCCACTTCAATGAGTTCTGGCAGCCAGTAGCTGGGAAGGACATATTCAGTTTCATCTTGAAGCAGTTGAGCACCTCTGAGGTGCCACAAAAAGGTGCTCAACATATTTTAGGTGAACAATTTCATTCATACTGTGCTGGAATGAAGCCAGATATCAGTAATAAAAGAATGCTAAGACATCCGCAATTACTTGGAAATTAAGCAAATATTTTGAAACAATCCAGGGACTGAAGGTAGAATCACAAGTAATATTATAAAAATATCCCAAACTAAATGAAATGAAAATATGACATAAAATTTTGGAGGATGCTAAAAACCCTGTGGTTAAAGGAACATTTGTTAGGTCTAAATGCATATATTAATAAAAGAAGGAAGGCTGAAAAATCTCAGTATCACTCTTAGACCAGCCAATAGATCCCATATGAAACTGAAGGAAAAAAATAATAAAGAACAAAATTAATGAAACAGAAAATATAAATATAAAAGATTCAAAGAGCCAAAAGTTGAATCTTTGAAAAGGTAAATAACATTGTTAAATCTCTAGCAAGACTAGGCAAGAAGAAAAGAGGAGAAATTAAAAAAAAAATCAATAGCAGAAATAAAAAGGGAGGTTGTTGTAGGTCATTCAAGACATTTGAAAATATACCAAGAATATACTGAAGAATTATATTTCTGAAAATTTGGAAATGTATATGAAGGAGAAAAATTACTTAAAAATACATCTTTAAAAACCTGGTACAATAAGAAATGGAGAATTGGAATGGGTTTGTTTTTTTTTGAGACAGACTTTGGCTCTTGTTACCCAGGTTGAAGTGCAATGGTGCGATCTTGGCTCACCACAACCTCTGCTCTCTGGGTTCAAGCAATTCTCCTGCCTCAGCCTCCTGAGTAGCTGCGATTACAGGCATGTGCCATAACACCCAGCTAATTCTGCATTATTAATAGAGACGGGGTTTCTCCCCATTGGTCAGGCTGGTCTCAAACTCTCAACCTCAGGTAATCTGCTCACTTCAGCTACCCAAAGTGCTAGGATTACAGGTGTGAGCCACCACACGCAGCCAAGAATTGAAATGGTCTTATATAATTTAAAGGAACTGAATGTGCAATAAAGAACTTTTTCACAAAGAAATATCTAGGCCCAGGTGTCTTTTCCAGTAAATTCTTTTAAATCTTGAAGGAATAAATAATAATTTTATGCAAATGGTACAGAAAGTAAAAAAGAAGAGGAAATATTTCCAAATTTGTTTTATGAGGACAGCATAAACTTGATACCAAAACCTAACACATATAGGACTAGAAAGAAAAGTTACAGGAAAATCTCAGGAGCATAAATGAAAAGTCTCAATTAAAAATTGGCAAGTAACTCTAGTGATGTATACGTGTTGAGGGGGAGGGGTCGGTAGACAGGTGACTGGTTTTATTTTAGGAATTAAGTTTGCAAACAGGATTTGTAAATTTTGTTTACATCCAATAACCAATCAATGTTATTTACCACATTAACAGAATAAGGGAGAAAAAGAATATAATAATCTCAGCAAAGACATTTATACAATCAATCCCCTTTGATAATAAAAATTCTTAGCAAACTAAGATTGTAAAGGCCATCCCATAATCTAATACTAAATTTACAAAAACCCTATAATGATCATAATGCTTAATGATAAAATATCAAAAATTTCCCTTTATGATCAGAAATGAGACAAGTATGTCTATTGTTAACTCTCTTATATCCAATATTGTACTAAAGATCAATTTGAAAATTCAAAGGAATTTACACTAAAATAAGTTTGGCAAATTATGTAGGAAGGTATATAGTTAACATTTTAGAAAATCAGTATTTTTACATACTAATAAATAATTTAAAAGATTTTAAAATATTTAAAATAACATTTATAATACTGTCAAAAGCATCAAATATTTAGGAAAAAGTCTAAGAAAACCTATAAACACAAATCTAAAAACATTCTTGAGGGAAATTTAAAGAATATGTAAATATTTAAATCTTTAATATTTACATATTCACAGATTTAAACATAAGGCCTAACAGCATAAAAACCCTGGAAGAAAACCTAGGCAAAACCATCCAGGACATAGGCATAGGCAAGGACTTCATGACTAAAACACCAAAAGCAATGGCAACAAAAGCTGAAATAGACAAATGGGACCTAACTAAACTCCAGAGCTTCTGCAGAGCAAAAGAAACAATCATTAGAGTGAATTGGCAACCAACAGAATGGGAAAAAATTTTTGCAATCTACCCATCTGACAAAGGGCTAATAGCCAGCATCTACAAAGAACTAAAACAGATTTACAAGAAAAAAACAAACCCATTCAAAAGTAGGTGAAGGAAATGAACAGGCACTTTACAAAAGAATACATATATGAGGCCAACAAACATATGCAAAAATGCTCATTGTTACTGGTCATTAGAGAAATGCAAATTGAAACTACATTGAGATACCATCTCACGCCAGTTAGAATGGCAATCATTAAAAAATCTGGAGACAACAGATGCTGGAAAGAATGTGGAGAAATAGGAACACTTTTACACTGTTGGTGGGAGTGTAAATTAGTTCAACCATCGTGGAAGACAGTGTGGCCATTCCTCAAGGACCTAGAAATAGAAATTCCATTTGGCCCAGCAATCCCATTGCTGGGTATATATCCAAAGGGTTATAAATTGTTCTATTATAAGGACACATGCACACAAATGTTCATTGCAGCACTGTTTACAATAGCAAAGACTTGGAACCAATCCAAGTGCCCATCAACGATAGACTGGACAGGGAAAATGTGGCACATATACACCATGGAATATTGTGCAGCCATAAAAAATGATGAGTTCGTGTCCTTTGTGTGGACATGAACCTGAAAACCATCATTCTCAGCAAACTGACACAAGAACAGAAAATCAAACACCACATGTTCTCACTCATAGGTGGATGTTGAACAATGAGAACACATGGACACAGGGAGAGGAGCATCACACACTAGGGTCTGTTGGGGGCAACTAGGGGAGGGACAGCGGGGGGTGGGGAATTGGGGAGGGATAACATGGGGAGAAATGTCAGATATAGGTGATGGGGAGGAAGGCAGCAAGCCACATTGCCATGTAGGTACCTATGCAACAATCTTGCATGTTCTTCACATGTATCCCCAAACCTAAACACAATATATATTAAAAAAAATAATATGTAAATAAATAGTATATGTTCATATATGAAAGAGTCAATAATGTAAAACTGTTAATTGTCAACCATTAATATATAGATGAAATGTAATCCAAATTAGAATTTCAGAAAGTTTTTCTTTTTTGTGGATATTGACAAGGTAATTCTAAAATTTGTATAGAAATATAAAATGTCTACAAATATCTGAGGTAATTTGAAAAAGAACAAAAATTATGGAGAATTTACACCATAAGATATCAAGACATTAGTAGGCTACAGTAATTTAGACTGTGTTACTGGCATATGAAAACAACTATCTCATTGGAATAGAACAGAAAATTGAGAAAGCAGAATCCTATCTATATGGTTAATTGAGTATAGAAGAAACAATAATAAGTCAGTGCTGGGCTAAATAAATATGCAAATGGAAAAAATAAATCTTAAGCCTTTCCTCATATCAAATGCAAAAATTATTTCCAAATGGGCTACAGATCTAAATGTGAAAAAAAAATTTTTTTTTTTTTGAGACGGAGTTTCGCTCTTGTTACCCAGGCTGGAGTGCAATGGCGCGATCTTGGCTCACTGCAATCTCTGCCTCCTGGGTTCAGGCAATTCTCCTGCCGCAGCCTCCTGGGTAGCTGGGATTACAGGCATGTGCCACCATGCCCAGCTAATTTTTTGTATTTTTAGTAGAGACAGGGTTTCACCATGTTGACCAGGATGGTCTCAATCTCTTGACCTCGTGATCCACCTGCCTCGGCCTCCCAAAGTGAATGAAATATTTTTAAAAGTGCTTCTGTAAAATAAGATCTTCAAGATCTTGAGGGTAGGGAAAGATTTCCCAAACAGAACACAAAATGTACTAACAGTAAATATTGATACATTGAACTACATTACAATAAAGAATCTATTTTCTTCTTTTTTTTTTTTGTATAGTTTATATTCTGGGGTACATGTGTGGATCATGCAGATTTGTTACATAGGTATACATATGCCATGGTGGTTTGCTCAACCCATCAACCCATCATCTACATTAGGTATTTTTCCTAATGTTATCCCTCCCTTAGCCTCCCAGCCCCTGATAGGCCCCAGTGTGTGATGCTCCCCTCCCTGTGTTTATGTGTTCTCATACTTCAACACCCACTTATGAGTGATGACACGCAATGTTTGGTTTTCTGTTCTTGTGTTAGTTTACTGAGAATGATGGTTTCCAGCTTCATCTATGTCCCTGCAAAAGACATGAACTCATACTTTTTTATAGCTACATAGTATTCCATGGTGTATATGTGCCACATTTTCTTTATCCAGTCTATCATTGATGGGCATTTTGGTTGGTTCCAAGTCTTTGCCATTGTGAACAGTGCTGCAATAAACATATGTGTACATGTGTCTTTACAGCAGAGTGATTTATAATCCTTTGGGTATATATCCAGTAATGGGATAGCTGAATCAAATGGTATTTCTAGTTCTAGACCCTTGAAGAATAGTTACACTGTCTTCCACAATGGTTGAACTAATTTACACTCCCACCAACAATGTAAACACATTCCTATTTCTCCACATCCTCTCCAGCATCTGTTGTTTCCTGAATTTTTGATGATTGCAATTCTAACTGGTGTGAGATGGTATCTCATTGTGATTTTGATGTGCATTTCTCTAATGACCAGTGATGATGAGCTTTTTTTCATATATTTGTTGGCCGCATAAATGTCTCCTTTTGAGAAGTGTCTGTTCCTATCCTTTGCCCACTTTTTGATAGGGTTGTTTTTTTCCTGTAAATTTGTTTAAGTTCTTTGGAGAGTCTGGATATTATCCTTTGTCAGATGGATGGCAAAATTTTTCTCCCATTCTGTAGGCTGACTGTTCACTCTGATGATCATTTCTTTTGCTGTGCAGAAGCTCTTCAGTTTAATTAGATCCCATTTGTCTATTTTGGCTTTTGTTGCTATTGCTTTTGCTGTTTTAGTCATGAAGACTTTGCCCATGCCTATGTCTTAAATGGTGTTGCCTAGGTTTTTTCTAGGGTTTTTATGGTTTTAGGTCTTACATTTAAGTCTTTAATGCATCGTGAGTTAATTTTTGTATAAGGTGTAAGGAAGGTATCCAGTTTCAGCTTTCTGCATATGACTAGCCAGTTTTCCCAATACCATTTATTACATAGGGAATCCTTTCCCCAATGCTTTTGTCAGTTTTTTTTGTCAAAGATTAGATGGTTGTAGATGTGTGGCATTATTTCTGAGGCCTCTGTTCTGTTCCATTGGTCTATATATCTGTTTTGGTACTAGTACCATGCTATTTTGGTTACTGTAGCCTTGTAGTATAGTTTGAAGTCAGGTAGCATGATGCTTCCAGCTTTGTTCTTTTTGCTTAGGATTGTCTTGGCTATGCAGGCTCTTTTTGATTTTCATGTGAAATATAAAGTAGTTGTTTTCCAATTTTGTCTTGATGAGGATAGCATTGAATCTATAGATTACTTTGTTCAGTATGGCCATTTTAATGATACTGATTCTTCCTATCCATGAGCATGGAATATCTTTCCATTTGTTTGTGTCCTCTTATTTCCTTGAGCAGTAGTTTGTAGTTCTCCTTAAAAGTTCCTTTTCATCACTTGTAAGTTGTATTTTTAGGTATTTTATTCTCTTTGTAGCAATTGTGAATAGTAATTAACTCATGATTTGGCTCTCTGTTTGTCTGTTATTGGTGTATAGGAATGCTTGTGATTTTTGCACATTGATTTTGTATCCTGAGACTTGCTGAAGTTCTTTATCAGCTTAAGGATATTTTGGGCTAAGATGATGGAGTTTTCTAAATATACAATCATGTCATCTGCAAGCAGAGAAAATTTGACTTCCTCTATTACATAGATAGGTGTCAAAAACAATATTCAACAAAGGAAGCCAGACACAAAAGATTACAATAAAATTCCATTTATATAATGCTCAAAAACAGCAATGCTTAATCAATGGCAGGAGAAATAGGGTAATTAATTTCTTCAGTTCAGAACTTAAAAGACCATCTTATTGAACTATGACTTGTATACTTTCCATTATACAGTCAGCCTTCAACTTTATTAATACTCCTTTAGAGATAATACACATTTTAGTTCTTTCTATTTTTAAGGGCTTTTCTATCATTTTTAGTAATTTGATTTTGGTGTCCCTCACATGTATACTGTGCTCTGTTTTTTTTTTATTATTATTATTGAACTAGTCCATCTGCCTCCAGTTCTCAGTATATTCAGCTTGCCTTTTCTTTCAGTTAATCTCATCTTCTCTGTGTTTAATATTATGTTAAAACTATTTGTTAGGTTTTTAATTTGATGTTTATTTGATGTTCATTTTTATAGCTTCCAGTTCTCTGATGAAAATCTTTAATTTTTTTTCTATTTTTTCTTTATACTTTTAAACATATGAATTATAATTATTTTGAAGTCTTTGTTAACATGAATACAGTTGATCCTCATTATTTGTGGATTCCATAGTTGTGAATTTGCTTACTTGCTAACATTTATTTGTAAACCCCAAATCAATACTCATGGCACTTTCATAGTCATTTATGGAAATGTGCAGAGTGGTGAAAATTTTTATTTACTTGATGTACATGTTCCCAGCTGAGATTGAACAAGGTGACACTCTGCAGTATTGTTTCAGCTCTCCTATTGTAAACAGGTGTCTTATTGTGGTCTCTTTGTGCATTTTTGTGCTTTATTTGGCAGTTTTGCTGTTTCAAATGGCTGCCAAGCACAATGCTAAAGTACTGTCTGGTGTTTCCGATGTGCAAGATGGCTGTTATGTACCTTATAGAGAAAATATGTACACTATACAAGCTTTGTTCAGGCCTGAGTTATAGTACTCTTGTTTATGAGTCCAATGTTAATGAATCAATAATGTGGTACATGGAGAAAAAGAAAGAGAAAATTTGCCAGTCTGTAAGTAAGGCCATGCTGGAAAGTGCTAAAGTAATACCTATAGTACATAATAAAGCAATGGAAAACATTAAAAAGTGGCTAAGATTGTGGATTCTTGAGATGATGATTGATTTTTAAAAAGCATAATGCACAGCACTACCATGATGGTGAATGTCAAATAAACTTACTGTTATATCACTCAGGGTCAGGAAAATGTTAGACATTTCCCAGTTAATGATGGTGGCTCACATGTTTGAAAAGGTGATATGACCTGAGAAATGTTGAATGTAGGCAAAGTATCCTCCGAAGATCAGGCGGCTATAGAAAAATTTAAAAATACCTAGTAAGTGTTATTATAAAGGAAAAGTTAGGTGGAAGAGCAGGTTATCAAAGCTGATAACGCTAGCTCATCTTACAAGATGATGTCAAACA
Source organism: Sapajus apella (assembly GCF_009761245.1). Lineage (NCBI taxonomy): Eukaryota > Metazoa > Chordata > Mammalia > Primates > Cebidae > Sapajus > Sapajus apella. The sequence goes on from NW_022436953.1 coordinate 14,869,346, forward strand.
AACTTATATAATGCCAATAGAATTTTGGCTGATAAAACTGTTGTGACCAGAAGCTTGCAGAACCACATCCTGTATTTCCCTGTGGAGCAATATTTCACTATTGATTACTTCACTGTTCATAGCAACATATAGACTAACTACCACAAATAACAAGAATTGACTGTTTTAAATCATCTGTGGATCTGTTTTTATCATTTGTCTTTCCCCTTGGTTATTGATCACATGGTCCTGTTTCTACATATCTAGTAAATTATTACTATTTAAATATCTTTATAACACTGCAGAGTTTCAGCTGATCTTATCTTTCACTGGGTAGATTCACCCTTTCCTCTGATGGGTAAATAAATGTCAGGAGGCTGGGATGGGGTGACTAATTTCCTTATTCCAGTCAGGGACTGAATGGGTCAAGCCTGGGCTATATTTTTCATAAGAATCTATCTAAATATAATTTTCTCCTGTTGTTAGGTTGTGGCCATCAGGAAACTCAATTGAGAACCCAACTTTCTCTCTTTTTTTTTTTTGGAACTGAGTAACTGCAGAAATGTTTGCTCTACTTTAAGGAGATTTTTGGCTTTGCATCTTGACTCACCACTTTTTATAGCTTCAGAATTTGGCAAAGATATTGAAGAGGATACTGGTTATATGTTTGAGGTTCCTCAAGTCTTCAATTTTGTCACTTCAGCCCAATATGACTGCCAAAATCCAGTTCTGCTAGTTTATCCCTCCCATAGCAGTGGCCCTTTGCCAAGGCCAAACCTGGATTTGTAGATTTTAGATGTGCCCAGATTAGTAAGTGCTTGGGGGAAAACAGTTGGAGATAGTAAATGTTGCTTCATGACTCCCTTGAGGGCTATATTCATTTGCTAGGGCTGCCATAACAAAGTGCCACAGACTGGATGGTTTAAACAACTGAAATTTATTTTCTTTCAATTCTGCAGGATAGAAGTCTGAGATTAAGGTATCAGCAGGGTTGGTATCTTTTAAGGTCTCTCTCCTTAGCTTGTAGATGGCTGTCTTCTCCCTTTGTCTTCACGTGGTCTTCCATTTGTAACTGTGCCCAAATTTCTTCTTCCCCTTCCCCTTTCCCTTCCCTTTCCCCTTCCCCGTTCCCTTTCCCTTCCCCTTCCCCTTTCCCTTCCCTTTCCCCTTCCCCTTCCCCGTTCCCTTTCCCTTCCCCTTCCCCTTCTCCTCCTCCTCCTTCTTCTTCAGATGGGTCTCTCCTATTTTACTTGTGGCTGATCTCTGGAACTCCTGGCCTCAAGAAATCCTCCCATCTCAGCATCCTGAGTATTAGATATTATAGGCATGATCCACCATTCTGGGTTCCTAATTTTGTCTTCTTAGGAGGAAACTGGTCATATTGGATTAGAGGCGACTCTTCTGATCTTATTTTAATTTAATTATCTTTTTAAAGACGCTATCTCCAAATACAGTCACATTTCGAAATACTAGAAGTTAGGGTTTCAACATATGAATTCAGAGTAGAGACACAATTCAGTCTGTTATGGTGACAGGTATCCGAGTCAGTGGTGGCAAATTCCAAATGGGTCTGTGGCAGCCTCAATTCTTGCCTCCTCAGAAAAAAGAATTCAACTGAGGTGCCCCTCAGGAAAAGAGATGCAGACAAGTTTCAGAGCAGAAGCAGAAGTTTATTTAAAAAGACTTTAGATCAGGAAAGAAAAGAACGTACACCTGGAAAAGTCCTAAGCAGGCATGTGAAGGTCAAGTGTGGTGCTTAAACTTGATCTGAGGACTATAGAAGCTGGCTCCTTTCCTATGATTCTTCGCTTAGGGTAGGCTGCCTGTATGTGCAGTGCCCTCCTTACCTGGGGAGGTGAGCACATGCAGTGTGTTTAGGAAATCGTGTTCATGCCCACTTGAGGCTTTCTTCCCTTTTCTGGTGGAGTGACCATGGAAGATCATACTCTGCCATTTTGTTTCTTAGTGCACAGGCCTGGGAATTGCTTCTCCCTGGCATCTGTATGCAATGAACACTTTCGTGCAATAGGTATGGACCATCAGGAAATGTCCTCTCTCTGGTGCTGGCTGCCAATTTATCGCTTCTAGAGATGCAATGTGGTAATTGCTGAACCATCATCTGACATTCCTAGTGGCTGGGGGAGAGCCCCAATCATGCCCATCTGTAAGAAGTCCATAATACTCCTGTGTATAGTTTCTCAGGGTCCTTTCTCATAGTGCTCCTCGTCTCCTAGGCACTGTGAGGCTGTGGGAAATTCTACTGTTCTTTTCTGAGTTTGGATTGTCAACCAAAAAGAATTTGAGACAGGTCTCAATCCATTTAGAAGTTTATTTTGCCAAGGTTGAGGACCATGGCCTATGACACAACCTCAGGAGGTCCTGAGAACCTATGCCCAAGGTAGTTGGGTTACAGCTTAGTTTTATACATTTTAGGGAAACAGAAGTAATAAAGACATAAATCGATACATGAAAAGTATACAGTAGTTTGGCCCAGAAAAAACAGGACATCTCTGAGCTGGGGCTCCCAGGTCATAGGTGGATTCAAAGATTTCCTGATTGGCAGTTGGTTAAGATCTGACTGAAGAGTTGAAGTCAGCATAAAGAAATGCTTGCAATAAGGTAAGGTGGGACGGGGTAGGGGGAAGGCAAGGTTCTTATCATGTAAATGAAGCCTCAGGTAGCAAGCTTTAGAGAAAGGTGTCTCTTTTCAAGACTTAAAAGATGTCAGACTCTCCATAAAAGACCTAATAAGGGGAGGAGAGTCTCTACAGAATGCAAATTCTACCCCCCGCCCCCCCACCCCCCCCTGCTCCCCGCCCCCCGCAGAGACCTTTGTGCAACTTTTCAAAATATGTCAAGGAAATACATTTTGGGGAATACTTTGATTTCCTTCTGCGCTTGCTGTCATGTGATGCTATACCAGAATCAGGTTGGAATTTGGTATCTTATTACAACATAGAGTCTATTTTGCCAGGCTGAAGATCTCTCTTTTAATGTTAATGCCCGTCAGTTATGTCTTAACTCCAAAGGGAGGAGGGTATAATGAGGCATGTCTGACCTCCTTTTCCATCATGGGCTGAACTAGTTTTTCCAGTTTCTTTGAGATCCCCTTGGCCACGAGGGGGTCCATTTCAGTAAGTTTGGGGGCTTAGAGTTTTATTTTTAGTTTATAGGGCATAACGCTTTCCCCTTCTGCTTCAAGCAGCTTCAACATTTAGTAAATGTCCTAGGAGAAAATGTCATCAGTTTGAAGCCATTCCATTTCCCATTTAAGTCACTGCATTCCTGTGCATCTGCTACAAGCCTTACTGTATCACTTTCTTAGCATTTGCCATAGCATCATTGCTCTGCCTGAGCCAAGCCCAGATTTTTAGCCTCTGGCCCATGCCCAGAATTGGCAAAGAGCAGCTTAATCCTAGCTCACCTCTGCAATGCTTTGCCCTGTAGAATTTCACTGCTACAAGTCTTCCTTGTTTCTGCAACACTCTAATGCCTTTAAATGTATACCATTTGAAACCTATCAAGTTTTTCTTGTTCTTCATGGGAACATGGCTTGCATGAATATCTCTATCTTATCAGGAAACCAGGTCAGTGGCTGAGTTTAAGAAGGGATGAGTAGTAACTGACAGGTGTCATGAAGAGAGTTTCTGACTTAATCTGGGAGCTGGAGTTGCAACAGTGTGTTCATATTAACAAATCCATTGAGCTGTACACTTAGATACACATGTGCTGGAATGTGTGTTATGTTTCTAATAAAATACATATTTTTCAAAAAGGAAACGACAATATAGGAAAGAAAAATATAAATCTATGGGCTAAATACAACTTTTCCAAAACTCGGTGAGAAAGTAGCTTTCATATAGAGGTTTTAATTCTTCTCCCAGTTTCTGTCCTTAGACTCACACTCTTCTTGTATCTTTTCCTGTGTAAAGTGCCACCCGTCTTGATGTGAGTTGATCAACAACCCACTTATCACTCTCTTACCCTGTCATTGTATAATTTCCCAGATCTGGATCCTTGCATCAGGACTGGTTTCCTAGAAATTTGGCAGCATAAGTGGAGATACCTGTTGGTATTCCAGAATGGAAGGGCATTGGCTCCAAATCTCACAGGTTTAAGTGGGGGCAGGTATATTGTCCAGCTTGGTTTTTCTGACAGAATGATTTACAGCTACATCTGTTTAATTAACATGGTACCTTTTGGTCTGTGCACATATCCACATCTCTGAAGACATTATTAGTTCTCAGAGACAGCACGTTCTTAAGCCATAAGAGGAAAAAAGTAGCTACTCCAATGCCTGTGAGCTGCAGAGCCCTTGCATTTCCACAAAGTTAGTACGTCCAATTATTATTCCTTCCTCCTTCCAGATTGAGACCTAGGGGGCCTGCTGGAATAAGAAAGAGACCATATGCCCCTTCATCAAGGCTCCCTCAATTATGCAAAGAGAAATTGTCAAATGTCTACTCTAGAAAGAGCTCTTTCTCCTCAGTCTCCATCTGGGGAAAGGGGTGAGGCTTAATTATAATTATGGTAAGGGCGGTACAGAAGAGATATAAAGTGCCATAAAAGTGAATCGGGGGATGTGTTAGTGTGAGATCATCATTTTGGGCCCATTTGTGACCTGTCTCTCTGCCGGGTCACTCTATGTGCTCATCAGATGAGGTCTGTAGTGGCTGAAGACGAAGACTGGCTAACATCAATTTCCCAGTCATTTTGTTTCCTTGGTAGTTTCATGCATCTTCCATGGTGGATGCTTTCTGGTGGGATTTACCATGAGATATAGATTTCTTTGTGCCCACATGTATATATTTATCCATATGTCTTCACCATGTGCACTCTTATCTCCAGTCTTTCAAACTGTTTCCTCCATGCTTCAAGAAACCAGTCAGAAATATATTCTCACCTTCAGCCACTGAAATGGCAGTGTCTCCAAGTTGGTAAGTAAGGACTGGGTTGAGTGTGATGAAAGGAAATAATATGAAGCTTTTGGTTTATACCTCCTAAAACACACACACACACACACACACACACACACACACACACACACACACAAACTACACATACACATTTTTCTATAAGCATCTCCTCCCACTCTTCTACTCACTAAAAGTTAGGCTCTGGCAGCAACCTGCAGGAGTAGGATGGAAGTGACACCTTCAGAATCACAAAATTGGTCGATATGAAAATTGAGTATCACGCAAGTAAAGAAACTTGCCAAAGTCACTAAGCTATTAAATGGTGATCCTGAAACCTAGGATGAATGAAATAACCATCAATAAAGTGAGATTCGGATCTCTAGTGCCCTAAGTCTACCTCTGCCCTCATGTCCACTACATGTTTTGTGGAAGGTGTTCTCATAGAGAAGAAGGATCACAGCTTTAAAGTTTGGCAGATTTGGGTTCTAACTGACTTTACCAATTTCCAAACATTTGTCTTTGAGCAAACTCTCAGGCCTCACTTTTCTCCTCTGTAAAACAGAATTAATTATATCTGATTTATAAGATTGATATGATATTTAAATTTGCATAGACAACAGCAGCTAGCACACTTAGAGTACACTACAACATTGTAGAAACTAACAAATATTAATTTCCATCTTAGGAAGATACCATTATGACGGACAGAACCACCTCTTGAGTCTCCCAAGCCAGTGAGCAGCCTATCACATAGGGAAACTAAGGCCTTATTGTACATCAGTCTCAAGGTTGCCATTTGGAAGGCAATTATATTGATAGCAATTAATTTCCTCTGTTCTGGCTTTCCTGTTAATTATTCTGAAAACATACCCACATTCTGTCAAGAAGCCTGCTTTCAAAATTAAAATTGTAGCAATTTTTCATCCTTAATAAAAGCTCCTTCCTGTTTCCTCCCTTCTGTTTCACAACTGAAAACATCTTAATTCTTGAGAATTTAAAAAATGTGGGAAAACATGATGTACAGTCTTCCTTTATAACAATATAAATTTCTCTCCCTAATAATAATTGCTCCCTAAAGGAGAAAATGGCCTCTCCTTTATCCATCTGGTGCAGGGACTTTACATTCTTTGCCTTGCTCAATGTACACATCAGAGCTCCAGGTAAGTGATTGCTAACTTGTTATTCTCACATTAGACATGAAGAAAGTGAGGCTGAGAGAGGTTACCTCCCTTGATCAAGATCACATTGTAAATGTGAGAGTCAATATTCGTTCCATAGTTCGTAGGATATCAAAATCCATGCTTTTTTTTTATGCGTGTGTTAGTTATGTGCCATTTCTGCCTAAAATCACACATACACATGCACACACACACCACTCATGTTTATGCATGCATACACAGTTTACTGCCTCCTATTTCTGGTCTATTGTTGAGAGAAGGAAGTAACTCTCTTCTCCATCAGCTTCTATCCTCCATGTCTAAGGTCATTGTCTCCCACTAACCTCACTGAATACCCAGGAAACAGTAGTTGTGACTGAAGCCTATTTATTTTCTTCATTGTACTGAAGAACATTATTTGCAGAAGATTAAGTACCTTAGGGGCTCATCTCAGCACTGTCACTGATTTGCATTGTGACTTAGGAAAGTTGCCCATCTTCACTGACTCTTGGTTTTCTCACCTCTAGAACAAGAAGTTGTACAGGACAATCCTCCACATCTCCTCATCTCTTTGTGGTATTTTGCCTTTGTGATTATGATTTCTGTCAGCTACATCTCCATATTTTGGGACATGCCATCACAAATCATTAGCATGCATCTTTCTCACCCCTCATTCCTGCTAGAGGGCAAAACAACTTTGTTTTCCCCTTTCCAGATAGTGCAGGAAGGTTAAAGGTAGGAGGAGCCTCTTTTCTCACTAACTCTATTTTCAAACAAATAGTTTCTCCTATTGAAAGTAAGTGAAGTCCACTTAATTAAAAGTGTCTTCCCCAAATATATATATATCTTATATATATATATGTATATATAGATATGTGTGTATATTTACATTTTCTAAATATTTAGAATTCCATTTCTACTGACAAGTCATCTTTCCTTCAAAGATTTCTGATGGGCAAGGCTGAATCAACACAGTTTCAGTGAGAGAGCAAAGTCTAGCTTTTTCGGTTCAACAGTAGAGGAAAGAGATGTTGACAGGCATCTCTTAGTTTTCCTTGCGGTTTCAGTTCTGAAGGTGAAGGAAGGCATTGCTGGTATCTTCAGGTCATTTTTGTCTCAGCTGAGAACCATCTCCCTGACCACTAAATGAGTTTTAATTACTAGAAAAGTATCCAATTTTTTTTTATTATTGTATGTGGGCTCTGGGATACATGTGCATGTCCTGCATCCTGAAGGATTGTTGCGTAGGTACATACATGCCGTGGTGGTTTGCTGTCTCCATCCCCACCCCACACCCCTCTGCCCTCCTGTTGTTATCCCTCACCAACCTCCCCTCCCCCACTTGCTGTCCATCCTCTCCCCTTCCCCACCTAACCCTATGAGTGTTGTTTTCTTCCCTGTGTCCATGTGTTCTCATTGTTCATCACCTGCCTATGAGCGAAAACATGCAGTGTTCGGTTTTCTGTTCTTGTGTCAGTTTGCTCAGAATGATGGTTTCTAGATTCATCCATGTCTCTACAAAGGATACAAACTCATCATTTTTTTATGACTGCATAGTATTACATGGTGTATATGTGTCACATTTTTTTTGTCCAGTCTATCATCGAAGGGCATTTGGGTTGGTTCCAGGTCTTTGCTATTGTAAACAGCACCACAAGGAACATACATGTGCATGTGTCTTTATAATAGAATGATTTATAATACTTTGGGTATATACCCAGTAATGGGATTGCTGGGTCAAATGGAATTTCTATTTCTAGATCCTTGAGGAATCACCACACTGTCTTCCATAATGGTTGAACTAATTTACACTTCCACCAACAGTGTAAAAGTGTTCCTTTTTCTCCACCTCCTCTCCAGCATCTGTTGTCTCCAGATTTTTTAATGATTGCCATTCTAACTGGCGTGAGATGGTATCTCAATGTGGTTTTGATTTGCATTTCTCTAATGATCAGTGATGATGAGCATTTTTTCATGTTTGTTGGCCACATATTTGTCTTCTTTTGAAAAGTATCTGTTCATGTCCTTTGCCCACTTTTGAATGGGTTTGTTTTTTTTTCTTATAAATCTGCTTTAGTTCTTTGTAGATTCTAGACATTAGCCCTTTGTCTGATGGGTAGATTGCAAGAATTTTTTCCCATTCTGTTGGTTCCTAGTTTACTCTAATGATTGTTTCTTTTGCTGTGCAGAAACGTTTTTTTTTTTTTTAGACGGAGACTTGCTCTGTCAGCAGGCTGGAGTGCAGTGGTGCAATCTCGGCTCACTGCAACCTCCACCTCTTGGGTTCAAGCGATTCTTCTGCCTCAGCCTTCAAAGAAGCTGGGACCACAGGCACGTGCCACCATGCCTGGCTAACTTGTTTGTATTTTTAGTAGAGACAGGATTTCACCATATTGGTCAGAATGGTCTCGATCTCTTGACCTCACGATCTGCCTGCCTTGGCCTCCCAAAGTGCTGGTATTAAAGGCATGAGCCACCGCGCCCGGCTGAAACTCTTAAGCTTAATTAGATCTCATTTGTCTATTTTGGCTTTTGTTGCCAATGCTTTTGATGTTTTGGTCATGAAGTCCTTGCCTGTACCTATGTCCTGAATGGTGTTGCCTAGGTCTTCTTCTAGGGTTATTATGGTGTTAGTTCTTATGTTTAAATCTTTAATCCATCTGGAGTTAATTTTTGTTTAAGGTGTAAGGAAGGGGTCTAGTTTCAGCTTCCTGAATATGGCTAGTCAGTTTTCCAAACACCATTTATTAAACAGGGAATTCTTTCCACATTGCTTTTGTCTGGTTTGTCAAAGAGCAGATGGTTATAGATGTGTTTCATTGCTTCCTAGGCCTCTGTTCTGTTCCATTGGTCTGTATCTCTGTTTTGGTACCAGTACCATGCTGTTTTGATTACTATAGCCTTGTAGTATAGTTTGAAGTCAGGTAGCGTGATGCCTCCAGCTTTGTTCTTTTGCTTAGGATTATCTTGGCTATGTGGGCTCTCTTTTGGTTCCACATGAAGTTTAAAGTGTTTTTTTCCAGTTCTGTGAAGAAGGTCAATGGTAGCTTGATGGGAATAGCATTGAATCGATCAATTACTTTGGGCAGTATGGCCATTTTCACAATATTGATTCTTCCTAACCATGAGCATGGAATGTTTTTCCATCTGTTGTGTCCTCTCTTATTTCCTTGATCAGTGGTTTGTAGTTCTCCTTGAAGAGATCTTTTACATCCTTTGTTAGTTGTACTCCTAGGTATTTTATTCTCTTTTTAGCAATTGTGAATGGCAGTTCATTCTTGATTTGGCTTTCTTTAAGTCTGATGTATAGGAATGCTTGTAATTTCTGCACATTGATTTTGTATCCTGAGACTTTGCAGAAGTTGCTTATCAGTTTAAGGAGGTTTTGGGTGGAGACAATGGGGTCTTCTAAATAAACAATCATGTCGTTTGCAAAGAGGGACAATTTGAATTCTTCTTTTCCTAACTGAATGCCCTTTATTTCTTTTTCTTCCTAATTGCTCTGGCTAGAACTTCCAATATTCTATTGAATAGGAGTAGTGAGAGAGGGCATCCTTGTCTAGTGTCAGGTTTTAAAGGGAATGCTTCTACTTTTTGCCCATTCAGTATGATATTGACTGTGGGTTTCTCGTAAATAGCTTTTATTGTTTTGTGATACGCTCCATCCATACCTAGTTTATGGAGAGTTTTTGGCATAAAAGGCTGTTGAATTTAGTCAAAGGCCTTCTCTGCATCTATAGAGATAATCATGTGGTTTTTGTCTTTGGTTGTGTTTATGTGGTGAATTACATTTACAGATTTGCATATGTTGAACCAGACTTGCATTCCGGGATAAAGCCTGCTTGATCGTGGTGGATAAGCTTTTTGATGTGCCGTTGGATTTGGTTTGTCAGTATTTTACTCAAGATTTTTGCATCAATGTTCATCATGGATATTGGCATGTAGTTTTCTTTTTTAGTTGTGTCTCTGCCAGATTTTGGTATCAGAATGATGTTGGTCTCATAGAAAGACTTAGGGAGGATTGCCTCTTTTTGTATTATTTTGAGTAGTTTCAACAGGAATGGTACCAGCTCCTCTTTGTATGTCTGGTAGAATTTAGCTGTGAACCCATCTGGACATCGACTTTTTTTGGTTGGTAGGCTATTAATTGCTGCCTCGACTTCAGACTTTGTTATTGGTCTCTTCAGGGTTTCAGCTTCTTCTTGGCTTAGTCTTGGGAATGTGCAAGTGTCCAAGAGTTTATCCATTTCTTCCAGATTTACTGGTTTATGTGCATAGAGTTGTTTGTAGTAATCTCTGATGGTAGTTTGTATTTCTGAGGAATCAGTGATGATCTCCCCTTTATCATTTTTTATTGCATGTATTCCATTCTTCTCTCTTTTCTTTTTTATTAATCTGGCTAGCAGTCTGTCTATTTTGTTGATCTTTTCAAAAAACCAGCTCCTGGATTTATTTATTTTTTGAAGGGTTTTTTGTGTCTCTATCTCCTTCAGTTCTGCTCTAATCTTAGTTATTTCTTGCCTTCTGCTTGCTTTTGAGTTTTTTGATCTTGCTCCTCTAGCTCTTTCAATTTTTACTACAGGGTGTCAATTTTAGATCTTTCCTTGTTTCTAATGTGGAAATTTATTCCCTCTAGACACTACTTCAAATTGACCCATAGGATCTGGTGCATTGTGTCTTCATTCTTGTTGGTTTCTAAGAACATTTTTATTTCTGCCTTCATTTCATTGTTTATCCATTTGTCATTCAGGAGCAAGTTGTTCTGTTTCCATGTGATTGTGCAGTTTTGAGTGCTTTCTTTAATCTTGAGTTCTAATTTGATTGTGCTGTGGTCTGAGAAACTGTTTGTTAGGATTTCTGTTCTTTTGCATTTGCTGAGGAGTGGCTGACTTCCAATTATGTGGTCAATTTTGGAGTAAGTGCAAAGTGGTGCTGAGAAGAATGTGTATTCTGTGAATTTGGGGTGGAGTGTCCTGTAAATATCTGTTAAGTTCACTTGGTCCAAATCTGCATTCAAGTCCTGAATATCCTTGTTGACTTTCTGTCTCATTGAGCTGTCCAATATTATCAGTGGAGTGTTAAAGTCTCCCACTATTATTGTGCGGGAGTCTAAGTCTCTTTGTAGATCATTAAGAACTTGTTTTATGTATCTGGGTGCTCCTGCATTGGGTGCATATATATTTAGGGTAGTTAGCTCTTCTTGTTGCATTGATCCCTTTACCATTATGTAATGCCCTTCTTTGTCTCTTTTGATCTTTGTTGGTTTAAAGTCCATTTTATCAGAGACTAGGATTGCTACCCCTGCTTTTTGTTTTTTTTTTTTTGCTCTCCATTTGCTTGGTAAATCTTCTTCCATCCCTTTATTTTGAGTCTATGTGAGTCTTTGCATGTGAGATGGGTCTCCTGAATACAGCACACCAATGGGTCTTGACTTTTTATCCAACTTGCCAGTCTGTGTCTTTTGATTGGGGCGTTTAAGCCATTTACATTGAACATTAATATTGTTATGTTTGAATTTGATCTGCTATTTTGTTACTGGCTGGTTGTTTTGCCCGTGAGTTGACGTGGTTTCCTCATTGCGTCATTGTTCTTCACCATTTGATACGTTTCTGCAGTGGCTGTTAGTGGTTGTTCTGTTCCCTGTTTAGTACTTCCTTCAGTAGCTCTTGCAAGGCAGGTTTTGTGTGACAAAATCTCTCAACCATTGCTTGTCCATAAAGGATTTTATTTCTTTTTCACTTATGAAGCTTAGTTTGGTCAGATATGAAATTCTGGGTTGAAAGTTCTTTAAGGATGTTGAATATTGGCCCCCACTCCCTTCTAGCTTGTAGGGTTTCTGCTGAGAGATCTGCTGTGAGTCTGATGGTATTTCCTTTGTGGGTGACTTGACCTTTCTCTCTGGCTACCCTTTGGATTTTTTCCTTCATTTCAACACTGGTGAATCGGACAATTATGTGCCTTGGGGTTGCTCTTCTTGAGAAATATCTTTGTGGTGTTCTCTGTATTTCCTGGATTTGAATGTTGGCCTGCCTTGTTAGGTTGGGAAAGTTCTCTTGCATAATATCTTGAAGAGTGTTTTTCAGCTTGGATTCATTTTCCCCATCACATTCAGGTACACCGATCAAACGTAGATTAGGTCTCTCCCATAATCCCATAGTTCTTGGAGGCTTTGTTGATTTGTTTTCATTCTTTTTTTCTCTAATCTTGTCTTCTTGTTTAATTTAATTGATTTGATCTTCTGTCTCTGTTATCCTTTATTCTGCTTGATCGATTCGGCTGTTGAAACTTATGTATGCCTTGTAAAGTTCTCGTGCTGTGTTTTTCAGTTCCATCAAGTAATTTATATTCTTCTCTAAGCTGGTTATTCTAGTTAACATTTCATCTAACCTTTTTTTCAAGGTTCTTAGTTTCTTTGCATTGGGTTAGAACATGGTCTTTTAACTCAGAGAAGTTTGTTATTATCTACCTTCTGAAGCCTACTTCTGTCAATTCATCAAATTCATTCTCTTTTTTTCTTCCCTTGATGGTGAGAAGTTGTGATCCCTGAGAAGAGGCATTCTGTTCTTTGATGGTTTCATCCTTTTTGTGCTTTTTTCCTGATCTTCATGGATTTTTCTCCCTTTGATCGTTGAAGTTGGTGATTTCAGGAGGAGTCTCTTAGTGGACGTTTTTTCTGTTGAGGTTGGAGCTATATCTTTTTTGGCCTGCAGAGGGCATTGCTGGGCTCTCTTGGGTTCAGTCAGGTTGTTGGGTGGGTGGTCCTTCCCTGGAGTTTGTTTGCAGGTGAGATTGGCCCTGCCTTCCCAACAGTGTCTCTCCCAGAGCTCCATCTTCCTGGTTGGGGTCAAACTGGTGTATCTGCTGCCAAGCTCTCTAGTGAGGGCTTCAGTCTGAGTTCTCTGGAGGTAGGGCCTGCCAGGCCTTATGGTCTGTTTCCCTGCTTTCAACTTTGCCTCCCTCTGTGGGATGGTCCGTCCCACTGGCATTAGACCAAACTTCTGCCCAGGCCCATGTGACAACTTGTCATGCCCAGTGGGAGCCGCTGCTCTGATTTGCATCGACAACCCACAGTGCCCCACCATGTGGCAGGGATCTCATGGACTGTGGGTTGTAGGAGGGATGAGGCAAGCACAGGATCCAAATCAGAGCACCCAGGGGGTGAAGTCCCCCAACTCTCGAAGCTGGCTGCATGTTTCAGGTGGGAACACGCCCCCCACCCATCTTGATTTGCCACCCCTGGGTGGCTCTCACCCTGTGGCTTCTTCCCTGGGCTATTTTCAGTGCCCTATCAGTCCCACCAAAATGAACCCAGCACCTCATTTGGAATTGTGGAGTCCTGTAGCCCTCTGTGTCTCATTTGCTGGGAGCTGCATTCTGGTATTGCCTTCTCACGGCAATCTTGGTGCCCTCTCCCAAATGTCTTTTAAACACATCTAACTCTTTAAAGTGCCTTCAGATCTTATTTGGAGCCAAATTCTGAAAAAGAAAGCAATATATCAAAATACCTTCTCTTTTCAAAGGGGAGAATAAATGATGATTCCCAATATTCACCTTGAAGGTTGTTCTCTAAATGGTAATGAGGCGTCACTAGGTGAATGTTTGCTAGAAATTTGGGAAAAAAAACACTTCCATGCCATGCAACCTACGAGCATGACTGCAAGGAAGAGAGGCTAATCCGAAGGCAGAGGTCCCCAAAGCACCCAGTACAAGTAAAGTGTGAAGGAAATCATCAAGACTTGGCCATATCTGGTGAGCCTCACACTGGGTAGAGTCTGAGATATCATTGTATTCCTGAATAAGAAAATGAGAGTAAAAATGCCCCCACTTAAGTTTCTGTATTACCGTCCTTGTCGCAGTCTTTTGCCAAAGTACAAGGAAGAATAGTAACAGTGGAAGAAACAGGCACATTCCTCTCAATATAGGAGACTCACTGTATAAAAGGAAGATCCATGCCCCAGGGAGGCTCTAGATTCTTGTTCATCATTGACCTAGATCCCTGGTGCAGGATGCAACCTACACAACTGTGTGTAGCAGCCCAGGACTCTCAGAGGTGCCATGTTTGCTTTTGAATTGGGACCTTATCCCAGCCTGGAGTCCTCTCTACCCCTCCTCCAGCCTTTTACTGGTGTGCTGCACACTCTTCTCTTAGGTGTTCCCTTAAGCATTACTTCCAGGGATCGCAGCCAGATTAGATGTCTGCTTTAGGCATCTCCACCTCACCACTCATAACCGAGCAGCAATTGCCTATTCTTTGATCATCCCTATGATCTAGGGAACTCCTAGAGGCCACTGTCTTTCTCCTTTTACTTTTTTCCTTTTCTGCTATCCATGGTGCTGAGCACAGAGTGGGCACTCAGTAAATCTGTGTAGCAGGAATGAGGGAAAAGGTGAGGGGAGGGAAAGAGTAAAAGGAAGAAAAGAAGGGGAGACAGAAAAGGAGAGAGAAAGAGAAAAATCAAGAGAATGTGGAAGAGGAAGGGGGATACAAGAAAGAGACAAGAAGGGAGAAATAAAAAGGAAGAGAGTGAAGGAAAGGAAAGGGGAGAGAGGATAGGGAGAGAGAACAGGATTAGGCCTGCTGCCGAGGAGATGGAGTCTGGCTTCTCCGCATCTTCACCTGCCTCCTAGCCTCCTCACCTCTCTCACTTCTCACTATCTCGTGATCATACCTCATCTACTCCTAGTCTGTGGATCCAACAGAACAAAATCTTTTCACCTGTGAAACACATAAGTCAGAATTTCCATCTCTTCTCTCCCAAAACTATATTCTAGGATTTCCATCAACAATGTCAAAACCCAAATCTGAGGAGTAAGCTCAAACCAGCAAGACCCCTGGTCTTAGGGGTCTCCTCATTCAAGTTTACTAAGATCCTGCTAGCACATGGAGAGCCAGGAGGATGCTGTAGGCAATGTGGGCTGCAGAATGAATTGTTTTCCAGAGCTTATTAAAAATGCTTCCTTGGGGAAACGCCCTCTTTCTGGTAGAGTATGGGGTCACAGTCTTGCTCTAGGGCCTCTTGTTTGACATGTTCTGGAAAAGCATTCTGGGTCTGGGATTTCCTACTAGGTTGATGAGAGAGAAATTCACTTAGTTGCTAGTGGGCTGAGAATTGAATTTATGTTTTTACCTAAACTTGTGATATTTAACTTGCAGCAATGTTACCTTGGGGAGCTTATTTAAAATGACCAGTTCTCATTGTTCAACACCCGCCTATGAGTGAGAACATGCGATGTTTGATCTTCTGCTCTTCTGTCAGTTTGCTGAGCATGATGGTTTCCAGGTTCATCCATGTCCCTACAAAGGACACAAACTCATCGTTTTTGATGGCTGCATAATATTCCATGGTATATATGTGCCATATTTTCCCTATCCAGTCTATCATCGATGGGCATTTGGATTGGTTCCAGGTCTTTGCTATTGTAAACAGCGCTGCAATGAACATTCGTGTGCACGTGTCCTTATAGTAGAACAATTTATAATCCTTTGGATATATACCCAGTAATGGGATTGCTGGGTCAAATGGAATTTCTATTTCTAGGTCCCTGAGGAATTGCCACACTGTCTTCCACAATGGTTGAACTAATTTACACTCCCACTAACAGTGAACACATGGACACAGGGAAGGGAGCACTACACACTGGGGTCAGTTGGGGGGAAATAGGGGAGGGATGGTGGGGGGTGGGGAGTTGGGGAGAGATAGCAAGAGGAGAGATGCCAGATGTAGGTGATGGGGAGGAAGGCAGCAAATCACACTGCCACGTGTGTACCTATGCAACAATCTTGCATGTTCTTCACATGTACCCCAAAACCTAAAATGCAATAAAATAAATAAATGGGAAAAAAAAATAAATAAAATGACCAATCCTAGGTTCCAATCCCATAGACTCTTACTCAGTGGGTTGGAGAGGACTCTGGAATTCTGCCTCCTGCTTGCTTCTGATACAGGGTCTCAGGGTCTCTGTCAGGTCCTGACAGAGGGAGGCTGTGGCTAGCAGCTCTCAATGCAGTGAAAACCCTTTGCTTGCTGACTTTGGTTTCACCATGAGCAGGAAAAAGGATGGTGAAATATCCATCCATATAGTTTCTGGAGAGGGGACACTGACCGTATTTCACTTGGTGGCTAGCCCTTGGTGGGTTTGGAGTATCCAACGTAGGTCTTAATTTTGTTTCTTCCAGAACTTTTCCTTCTTGCTAGGGGCACCATTACTAGGAATTGGGCCACATCCCATTCTTGTTACCTTCTAAGTTAGCACCACAAGGTGACAGACACCGCTCCCTCCAGTGAGAACACAAATGGTGTTTTGTGAAATAACAACTCTGCACTGGGCTGGCTTCTTCCTGGGAAATTACAACCTAGGAAGTAACCTAGAAACTTTGTCAGGAAAGGTAGGTAGGAGGACAAAATGCTGAAGATCCCTCTGGTGTTCCATAAATGCGTATCAACAAGGGCGGACTTCAGAATGTCAGCTAAGCAGGGAAAGGAAGGTGGCAAGGAAGGGTAGGAAGGAAAGAAGGTGAATAAGGACAGCAGGAGCTAGAATCCCTGTTTCCTTTCCCCTTTCAGCTATGAAGTAGCTGGGGGATGTGCTGTCAGCCTTCTGACTCACGGGGCTTCTGTTTGCTCTTAAAAAAAATGGAGAACAGCCAGGCATGGTAGCTCACGCCTGTAATCCAAGCACTTTGGAGGCCAAGGCGGGTGGATCGCCTAAGGTCGGGAGTTCAAGACCAGCCTGACCAACATGGTGAAACCCCTTCTTTAAAAAAAAAAAAATGGAGAACATACAGCTGGCACAATTGACCCTTACCCCATAGCTGCGATGTGAAGGGAAAATGCCATGTCACATAGGGAAGCGCCTTTAGAAACCCATGCAAAAGTCTCCCAGTCAGGGATTTCTTACAGTAACTTGAAGAGTGCAGAATCTGCCACCCCAAAATATGCTACTTTGGCACACAGATTATTTTGGGATAAAGACCCTTTAAAAAAGCCAGCAGGTGCAAGGAAGGTGCTCCAACCCTCCCCGTTACCTTCCTGAAAGCAGGAGATAAACCCCCATATGGAAGATGACCTCCCTGTACCAGAAGGGAAAGAACATTCTTATCATCAAGGACAGGAAGTTGAGACCGAGAGAATTCTGTACAAACAGACCTTGTTAAAATCATTCTTATCTTCCTTTAGCCTCCCCACACAGTTTACTTTTCCACAATTGCCTCTTTTTGTTCGACCTGGTCTAACAGCATTTAGGTTTTGCCACTTCTTTGAGTCTTCATTTCCTTATAAAGGCTTACAAAAAACTTAGATTAAATACATTTGCATGCCTTTCCCCTGTTAATCTGTCATCTGTCAAATTAATTCTCAGGCCTAGTTAAAAAACTCTAAGCGGGAAGAGAGAAGATTTTGCCTTCCCTACACATAATAAGCAGCACAGTCGCCATAGAAGATTATGTCCTGGGACAGTTCTAATGCCCTCAGTTCTAGCCACTACCTGTCCTTCCTTCCTCTACATTTCCAGGTGCTGTGTCTCTGCCTGGAAGGTCTGCTCACAGCTTCCATGGTTTCTCAGCCTAGAGTTCTTTTTTTTCTACATTTGGCTTCTCAGAAGCAGTACTTCATGTTGTTTTCTCATATTCTGTACTCTTTTCCCCTCCTGCTTTGTTTCCCATGTTCTAGAGATGGCTGCTCAATTGGTGAGTTCTTCAATAAATAACTTAAACAAATCTTATGCCCTTCCACAGACAGTCTACTTTGTCAGTTCTTTATTGCTTTATTTCTCTACAAAAACCAAGTGAGGTGACTGGTCAAAGTGCAAAGCCTTGACTCCTGGGAAACCAGACAGGACATTTCTCCAAGGCACTGCCACCTCCAGTCTAGAATGCATCCCAGTCTCCCGATGCATCTGCCACACCACATATGCTCCTGCTACCCAGCCTCCTCTGTCCACCTCAGGCCCCAGAGTATTCCATTTGCTGCTCCTCCCTCCCTTCTCCAAGTCGCACCAAGGCTCCCTAGCTCCTTTCTTCCATGTGGATCTCAGCTCAAATGGTTCCTCTTTAGAGTCTTCCCTTGACTTCCACATCTTACACAGCTCTCTTATTACTTGGCATTCCCCTACACTGCTTCATTTCTCTTTCAGAGTGCTTTAACTGGTGATTCTCAAATCTAGCTGCAATTTAGAATCAACTGGAAAGCTGGTTAACAGCCTAGGTTCCCAAACTCTAATCCCTGATTTAATTGGTCATGATGGAGGAGCTGGCATTTTTAAAAGAGCTCTTCAGGTAATTCCTATGTAGAATCAGGGTTGAGAAATTCTAGCTAAGCATTGTTATATATTTGCTGTTTGACTCAACTATTAGAATAACCATAGACTGCAAAAAAAAAAAATGCCACAAATTCCCTCCAAAACTGTGTGCCTGCCATTTACAATGTACCTTTGATGCATCTCCCAGCAAGAGCTGGAGTGCCCTTTACATCTGGACTGGCCTTGTGGCTTAATTTGACCAGCAGAATGCTGAAACACAGCGTTGTAGAACTTCTGAGCCAAGACTACTGGAAGGAGAAGGGCTATGCAGGGCAGAGATAAGCCGTCTCAGCTGAGGCCCTTAGAACAACCAGCTGATAGCTAGCACCACCTGCTAGCTGGGAGTCAGGTCCTTTTAGATCACGCAGCCCCAGTTAAGGCACCACATAACTGCAGAAGCATAAATGGACCCAGGTGAAAACAACAGAAGACCAGTCCAGCTGAGCCCAGCCCAAATTGCCGACCCACAGAATTTAGAGTAAATGGTTATTGCTTTAAGCCATTAGGTTTTGGTGCCATTTATTATGCAGCAATAGATAACTGATATAGAATGTAGGTTCCATGACGACAGAGACTCTGTGGGGTTTGGGTTTCTTTTTTGTTTGTTTGTTTTTGCTATTCTATTCCCATTCTCTAGGTTAGCGCCTACCAGAGCACATGGTAGGTTCTCAACCACTGTTTTCTAAATAATTCCATTAAATATCTGATAAGCCTTTACAAATAGCTGTTTTGAACTTGCTGAGAATCTGGTTGGCATCCTGGGAGACTTCCCTACGTACTTAAAGTCAGCTAATGAGAAAGAATATGTCTCCTTTTCTCTTCCCCAAGAAATCTCTTAAACTGCTGCAGTGAAGCTTTCCTTTCTCAGTGGGTCATTTCATAAAAGGGTTGTTTAGCATAAATCTTTGCTGATTCAGGAAATCTTTTTTTTTTCTAACTCTTCAGTTTAAACACTCCTTAGTTCAGAGATACTTCAGAAATTGACTATTTCCTTCAGTTCTCCCCTGAGAAGAGCATCAGGGTAGCCGGGGATGCGAGGACCCCATTCTGAGCAGGCAGGTGGGATGGGGGTGGAGCTAAGGGCACTGAAGAGTAAGGCATTTGCAAAAACAACAACACAACACTGGCAAAGTGGTGACAGTGGTTTAATTCCAGTTTCTGTTATACGCAGACTGAGTATTTTGGTAATAAGCTCTATTCAGAAGGAAAAGGGCTGTCATTTTAAGTCCTAATGCAAAGAGAAACTAAGAGAGGGCTAATGGGGTATAATGGAGTGGCCTAACCAAGAATTATGTGCTGAGCTGGAGAGCTTTTTGAGTCCAGATGTCTATAGCTGGGTTCTCCCTGAAGCAGACTCTGAAACTAAGATTTGGGTGATCCCAGGAAACACAAGTAGGGAAGTGTGGAGGTGACATAGGAAAGGGAAGGAGACCAATGAAAGATGTGTTGATGAGCAGGTTACTGTGTGGGCAACTGGAGCTCAGTCCTGTTGAGGACTCTGGCAGATGGTGGAGAACACACTTCTGAGTTGTCCTGCTCCAGAAAGCAAGGAGGCTGGCATAGACATCCACCTATTTTAGGTCTGTTCTATGTAGGAGTCTTGCCTACTGATGCAATCAGAGCAAGGCCTTAGACAGAACAGGCTGGAACAACAGTGAGTACAAAAACCAGGAGGGGAGTAGGGACAGTTTCTGCTATAATGACCAATAGTTTCCAAAAGAGCCCATCCCAAGCAATGTAGCTCCTGAGGGAACTGGGCAGCTGGCGAGTGGGATCTGCCAGGCCCTGGAAGCCTGTCCCTAGGCATTTGCCCCAGACTTCCCAGCAATGGCTACTCTCCCTCTCTTCTCAAGATACGTCTCCTTCCTAAGGGTTCTTGTCTCCAGATCTTAGAGCTTTCTTAGGGTGGCATCTACTGAATGGATGGTAGAGGGAAGTAATGGCAACATTATACTTGATAAAACAGCCAATGCTTATTGAATGCCATTCATGTACTAGAAAAGGATTATACCATTTCATTCTCAACAATGCTGTAAGAGATATTGTCATGAAACATGTTTTGTATGTGATAGAACAGGCACAGGGGGCTGAAATAATTTGCCCAAATCATACAGTTAGATGTAAGAGTTGAAATCCTAGCTCTGTCCTTCGACACCTCCACATCCTTGGCCATTACCCTTGACCATTACTCCCTGTAATAGGGAAAATTATAAAGGGTTTATGGGCAGACACAAATTATATCCTGGGATGGTCTCTGAGTAGCCTGATGAGTTTGGATAAGTCATTCCACATTTTTTTTTTTGAGACAGGGTCTTGCTCTCTCACCCAGGCTGGTATGCAGTGGCATGATCTCAGCTCATTGCAACCTCTGCCTCCCAGGCTCAGCTGATCCTTTCACCTAAGTCTCCTAAGTAGCTGGCATTACAGGCATGCACCACCATGCCCAGCTAATTTTTGTATTTTTTGTAGAGATGGGGTTTTCCCATGTTGGCCAGGCTGATCTCAAACTCCTGGGCTCAAGCAATCTGTTCCCCTTCACCTCCCTAAGTGCTGAGATTACTGGTGTGAGCTACTGCACCCAGCCTCAGTCATTCAACTTTGAAACTTGTTTAACTTTGAGACTTATTTTACTCATCTATAAAATGGGCCCAAGTATCTATCCTCATGGGGTGTGTGTGAGGAGGAAATGGAATTGTGTGTTTTGATGGCTGGTACTTAGGAGGGCTGCACAAGAGTATGCTCTTTGCATCTGCCTATAGACTCTGCCTTCCTTCCAGGTAACATCTTTCTAATTCTTTTCTGTGGTGCTCAGAGGACATCCCCAGGCTTGCCCTTGTCTTGTGCTGCAATGGAAGTTTCAATCCAAGAATTCATTTAGATCATACATCCTAGCTGGGTGGTGAGCTCCCTGAGGCAGGGAACTAAATTTGGCTTTTTATTATAATTGTCCTTGTATTCTCTAGAATGCGGGTTTAGTGCTGGCACCCAGGTAATGCTGGATAATGTTTGTTCTTATTAATGAGAAAAAAGAAATATTTCGAAAACAGAAAAATGTATAGATAACCTGATTCCAGCATCTCTGGAGGGCATTTCCCATCCATGCTGAGTACTTTTCTGGTCCTCAACCTAAGTATTGGGGGCTTCTGATAAGTACTCAGGCTCTCTGTCACCAGGCTGGACTCTTGTTGTACGTACTAGTGAGTCTTTACATCTGTCTAGCATGTCTGAGTGTTGCCAATTCTCCCAGAGCCAGCACCTTCAACACTTGGGTCAATACAATGATATCAGCAACATTTACTGGGCACTCTCCATGGTACACACTTTATAGATACTGCATTGCCGAGTGTGTACCTAAAACATAACATGCAAACAGTATTATTGTGTTTGAAGAAACTCAGTCACAGAGGGTAAATAATTTTCCCAAAGGCACATGGCTTGAAGAGGGTAGAGCCTGGATTTGAAATGTCTCTCTCATAGTTTCTTCATGGACTCTGTTGATAATGGACTCTGTAACTCTCTCTTATCCATTCTTCTATAGCTTCTCTCTGGTGGGCAATACATTCAACCTTATAGTTAAAATGAGATTTGTAGAGCTGGTATATAGATAACCTTAGGATAACTTTCAAGATTTTAGCTCAGAACCACTGGGTCAGCCATTAACAGACACTATAGTAAATAGTTACTCATTTATTTGCTCATTATCTTTCTCTGTTTACAGGAATGTAAGCTCCAAAAAATTTATTTTGTTCCCTGCTATATTTCACGGTATATAACAGTACCTGGCATGTAGTGGGTGCTCAATAAATATTTGTTGAATGAATGAATCATTCTATGCTAATTTTATAGTTGTTTCATGATCAGAGCAGCCATCTCATTTCTAAGCTATTTGGAGGTACTTCACTCCTTTCTGCCCCCTTTCCACAAACACATTTTATCCTCATAAGACTTATACTTAACTGGTGAGAGGACACATATGAAACCATAAGGCACTTCAGGTAACACTCATAAAAGCAGGGTCCTCATATGTTCTGGACTCTATGGAGTTAGGACTGAGAACCCAGTCTAACACATAAATATTACAAAAGGAAGCTCAATTTCTACTTATGTCTCTTAAGGAACAGAAAAGTTGGTAAAATTCATAACCTATTGCCATGTTTCTGAAAAGCACCTTTCCTCTCCTTCATTCTTTCTCACCTGCTGTTACTCTGGTATCACTAAAAGTCTTTCTCAACGTCCATCCTATTCGACATTTCTCTCTTTTTCCTCCTTCACAACTCCCAGGCCTATGTTAGGCGGACTGCTTGAGCCTAGTTGCCTAAGTCTGCTGAGCTTCCCTCCAGTTTTTCTAGTATGTTATCACTTGGTAGCTGTGTAACCTTGGGTGTGTTACATAGATGGTACCTCAGCTTTCTTGTATGTAAGGAGGGCATTTCCTCCTATGGGGAAGGGACCGTGAAGTTTAATGAGCTCATACTTAAAAGATGCTTCCAACAGTGCCTGGTACACAGGAAACACTTAATATCCTCAACTGCTAGTAGTAGTAGTATTACTCATAGTAATATTATCATCTGATTGTACACCATTAAGTATTGGAGAATCAACCAACTAAAATGGGAGCTCTAGAGACAGCAAGGAGAAAGAATGAATCTTCTTGTGTATGGTCAAATGTCTCTTTTTATTGTGTATGTGTATGGGAGAATGATGTAGAGGGAATGGTGGAAGCCTCATTACAAAATCCTGCACACATAGACACCAGGTACTGTAAGCATTTAGCTACTAGAAGATGTCTCTTCTCTGTGTACGGTAGCTCATGGTAACTATTTTGAGTTTTGCCTGTTCTTTCCAGAGGCTTTCTGGACCACCTATCTTTAAATATTTTAAGTCTTTATTGAATTCTATCTCCAGACTCTCTGTTTATATGTCCCAACCTTCTCTTTTGATTTTCCTCCTCTGTTTTTGTAGCTTTTTTGCTGATCACAGGGTTAAGTCTCTTAGGTATTCTGAAGGTCTCTTCTTGGCAATATTCTCTCCATGTGACACACAAAACATCACTGTAAGCTCTCCATGGCATTGGGGAAATGTAGGATGAGGGCAATCCGGGATGTTTAATTTTCACCCATGGCCCACATTCTACCACTGACAGGGCACAGGGCAAGCCATATAGAAGTAATCACTGCAACAGGTGCAGCTGCCCATTATCTGCTGTCCTGTACCCACACTGGTGACGCCCACCAGAGGCTGGTGTGAATTCTGTGTCCACAGACAGACAGAACCAAGAGACCTAATTTCATCTGAACCCAGAGTGGAGACCATGCAAATCTCAATTTTGAAAGGACTTTGAGTTTGTCTAGGTTCTGATTCTAATATGTTATACTGGAAACAATTCAATAGGATGTAGCATTTCGGGTTTAAAAGACATCCTCAGAAGAGGGGCTAAGATTTTTGTGTTTTGCGCCTTGAGTATCTGTCTTCTCTGTTTATAGGATTCCTTTCTCCAATTATATTTTTGTCTTAACACAAATGCAGTCTGATTTAGAAAGGAAGGGTCCTTATTTTAAAAACCCAAGCTCACAAATAAGATAAAATTGTGAAGTGTTGATTTGCTTCTATATTTTATTCTAAATTTTAAAAAGGAACTTTGAAAGTTGCTAATTTTCTTTCTGGGCACCTTACTACTTGTTGAAGTCTTACAGGAGTTAGGGTAGTGTGGAGGAAAGAGGAAGAGAGAAACTGAAATATAAGGATGATGTGGCTTGGAATCACAGCCAACAGAAGCTCAAAATGAAGTTAAGGTGGCAGTGTGTCTGAATTTTAACTTAATGCAAAAGGAAAACACAATGGGTTCACAGGGGAGAATTTAATACACATTCTTGTCAATCTTTCAAAGAGAGGCTGAAATTCATTCATTGATTCAAAAATTGGTATTGAATGTCAGCTATCTATAATGCCCCCTTGTAGGTGTTAATAACCTGGCGATACACAAAACAGACAAAAAGCTACCCCCATCAAGGGTATGTAGAGACACACACATATGAAAGGATCTACAAAGACATCTGTAAAATTTAAAGCAGCAGCACAAGAAAGACTATCTAGTTCCCACTTTCCAAATGAGGGCATAGAACATTTACCTGAAAAGGACCTTCTGGTCCCTTCCCAGTCAAACCCTTCTGCATGTCCCCAAGCCCAATGATCATCCTGATGAGTGCAGGAATCATGTCCTTGCTTTGCCTTATAGTTTCCCAACCCACACATTGAACACGTGATGTCATTTCATGTAGTTTTTCATTTTTCAATGTCATATAAATGGACATATGACTTGCATTCTCTTGTGACTTCTTTGGCTCTATATTATGTTTTGGGGTTGATCTTCATAGATGGCTGGACTTGGAGTTCACACATTGTCCCTGAGGGTAGTCTTAGATGTATGACTATCCCACACTTGATGTATCCATTCTACTATTGATATATTTGGGTTGTTTCATGTAAAAAATATATCACGATCAAGCTTTGTTGATCATTCTTAAAACTATGTCTTTCCAGGTTCCCATAAGCAAGAATTTCTGCAGGACTAGAATTTCTGGGTCCTTTTTCATGGACTTTCTGACTTTCTAGAGGACAGGACCTTTTCTCTTGGATGCCTATTGTTGCCTTTTACAGTGTAGATGATCAGAGTTGGTTTAAGGGACAAACTAAAAGGAACCTGGTTAATGATGAATTTCATGAGTTTCTAATTCAATTTTGCTTTGGCAAGAAGAAATAAAATGCAAGTTTAGTCATCTATGGATTTCAATTTCTAAATAAGAGGAAAGCTTTCAGAAGAAGAGATTATGAAAGGAACATTTCTTCAAAATGGGGAGAGGAAACCTAAGTCACTGTGGTATCATGAAAGAACATCAGACTGCAAACTCCATGAAGGCTGGGACTAAGTGTTCTCACAGGTGGTAGCAATCATGAGAACAATGTCCATGTCCAGCATGGGTTAGCAATTAAACGGAATGTGTAAGATGCCTAGACCCATGCCAGTAACCACGCAGTAGGAGATGGGTCCAGTCTCCTTTCCTCCCCTGCACTCCAGCTCTTCCACTAATAAGCTCTGTTACCTAATGGCTTGCTTGGTCTCCCTGTAACTCAGTTTCTTCATCTGTGAAATCCCATTCCTGAAAGCAATCCAAAGAGCCAGGTGTCACAGTTTAAAGAGGAAATGAAGTTCCGAGGGATTTCAGAGTGATTGTCAGTGATGGGAAGCTGGGAGAATCAGCAAACCAGCAGAAGGAAAATGTATCTCTTGCTGACATGTCAGCACAGGCTGTGAGGACAGACAAAGAGCAGATGAACATACAGCATCAATCATCTCCTCACTTACAGGCTACTTTAAAAAGATCTTCACATTTCTTTGAGTCAAGAATAGCCAGACCAAGTGCTCCTTTCCATTCTGATGCCTGGATGGAGAGTCTTAGGACTCTGGGTACTGGGCTGAGATTTCTGGCAACAGCAGTGATAACAGACTGCAGGTTTTGGGCAGCTCAGAGGTAATCTATGCTCAAACCATCAGTGTAGCCAGATAATAAGGAAGGGATTACATGGATTGATGAGGCCAAGGGAAGGATTCTGGCAGAACAAAGTGGGATCTAGAGGCCTTGCTAGGCCATGCAGAGCATTTCACATTCATGATCCAGGTCAAACGGGGCTGCCAACATTTGCTGTTGGTATGGCGCCTGCCAGTAAAGAGGAATAAGCCTGACGTACTTGCTGTCTGTGTCCAATAGAGTAATCCATTTTGAGATGCAGTATCGATAAACTCTAAAGCTCCCATTGCCCTTGCAGAAAGCGGCCAGAAAATCTTTTCTTTTCAGGGGAATTGTGTTGCTGGCATCTCATGGTAGGTGCCATCCACTGACCAGGCTATCAGGAGGGCTGCATGTTGGCTCAGAGGATTCCTGCTCACTGGAAGCTCAGAAAACCCTTCTTAGTTTCACAGTATCTTGGGAGCATCACAGATGGGGCATCTTGGCCTTACAGTTGCTCTTTAGGCATTGGCTCCATTTGTAATAAGCAACAGAAAAGCTTGTCTTTCAAAGGGCAGCCAAGACATGGCAGAGAGGCTCTCTAGATAGTGCAAAACAACAAGCAGCAATCTCAGCATGGGCTCTGGTGGCTCCATCCACTTACATACAGCAGATCACAAGGATCTAGGAACCCCAATCTTCTGTTGCCTGAGATCTCTGGAAAGTCTGGATAGATTCTCTCCTTAGGATAGAGGAGTTGCTTCTTTAGAGCTTTCTGAGGCTGCTATGGAGAGAATGGGGCAATGTTTCTTCAGATTGTTCAACAAAGTTTATAGGCTATTCACAGGGAAAGCCATGTGAAAAGGCGAGAGGAAGTGCTCTTGCTCTGCTTCAAGGTCACCTTGGCCTTCAAGCCTGCTCTGTTACATAGCTCCCTCACCCTCAGGCCTCTGCAGGCCCTGACGCTCCCAGTTCAGTTTGGGTATTGAGGCTAACCATGTAGGCCATGCCACTGTTTTTCCCTAACCTTTCCCACACGATGAGTCACTCTTGTGGACCTCAACATGCAAACTCCCAAAGCTTCTCCCTCCAGGAAATGGTCCTGCCGTGCTGCCCTGAGGCCTGTCCTGTAGGAGTAGGTAATATACACTTGGCATCTTTAGCTATGTATGCCTGACCTAGGAGGTGGGACAACAGCTGGGAGAAAGTGAGCCGTGATCTTGAGGATTAGAGAGTGTTGAGAATTCTCGTTCTGCCATTTCCTAACCATGCATTTCGGGCAAGTCACTGAAGGATAAAGAAGAAAAAGACTCAAGTGCTTCATTGATTATCTTGATATCATTGATTATTTAAATATATTTCTTGAGAGAAAATGGAAGGGGAGAGAGAGAGAGAGAACAAGCTAAGCACAGTGCTTAAATGTCTGCTAAGTGCTTGATAAGGAGCTGTTATTATGAAAGGACAATGCTCATGTGCACAAACACAATTTTTTTTACAAAACTTTAAATGATTTCAATAGAACTCTAGGTTCAGAGATCTCATCATAGATCATCAGATCCAATAACTTTATGTTTTAAGTTGG
This sequence comes from Sapajus apella, assembly GCF_009761245.1. Lineage (NCBI taxonomy): Eukaryota > Metazoa > Chordata > Mammalia > Primates > Cebidae > Sapajus > Sapajus apella. The sequence goes on from NW_022436953.1 coordinate 14,896,782, forward strand.
GAAAGTGAAACTAAGTCCCAGGAGAAGTGACCTCTCTGTGGTCACCTAGTCACCTAGGGACAGAGCCACTGCTGGCATCCAGGGCTCCTGACCCCAATGCCCTCTCTCCCTGGCTGTTTGCCTTGGAAGGAGTCAAACAGGCCTCACGATATCACCTACCATCTGGTAAATGAGAGTGGTTGGCAAGAGATCTCCTTACATTGCAGGGAACAGAAAATTGCTCAATTCATTTCCTTTAGACAGTGGTGAAAATCTCATTCAGGAGAAAAATGGGAGTGTGTGGATGATCAATCGATGTCATCCCAATGTACCTAATAACCCTCAACGGACAGCCATGGGGTAATGAGCTGTCAGGCCTGTTGGGCTCTGGTTGTGCCAGACATCTTCTGTTTGTTGCTCCAGAACTGCTCTTAACCTTCTCCATCCAGCTCCCTGTCCTTGGAGGCTAACCATGTGGACCATGCCAACAGGTTTCCTGTGCCCTGGGGCCTGATTTGGTTCAACCAAACAGGAGCTCTGGCAGAACATCAGAGGGAGGAAAGGAAATGAGGATGGAGAATTACTTTCCTATTCCCTCCCTGAAAAGTTACCTATGGCCGGGCATGTCCCTCAACACAAGGTCATTGCCCCTCACATGATAATCTGGGTGTTCTAGATGATTCTCTTCTTTAGGATTCCCATAACTCTTCCTCCCCTTGTCCCTTTGGGCTTAGGGGTGATGATGTCTCTGCTGTTATTAACCCTGGGATAGTATACCATCCCTTGTGGCTTCCCTATATGGTATCCACACCTTGTAAATAAATGATCCTTGAATTATCCTGCGTATACCTTCTGTTTACTTTTGGAATTCTAATTTATATACTGGTCATCACCTTATCTTAAACCAAGACCCAGCTATAGGCCCCCAGGAGATGACCTGTGTTGGCTAGGGAAAGAATTCCATATCAAGTAATCCTGTCTTTCTGAATATGCTGTCTTTCTTACTATATCTCCCTTATTTAACCCTCCTTAAGGGCTTTGCTGATGGTGGCAATGGGGTCTGACTCTTTCCCTGTTGTGAAAGAAATTGATGTGTTACAAATGGCAGGTAAAGGTGAAAAGAGGGCCAACGTCAGTCTCTATTTATCTTGTGAACTTTATGGGGCCCCTTTTGGTTTTCTGACCTGAGCTGAGCTTCACAAAAGCAACCTGAAAAGCCACTGATTGTAGTCATTTTGTAACTAATTCTAACCTTAAATCATTTTCAACAGTTAGGAAAACTGACTTCTTGAGATATGGAGATAGGATTAGTTAGTCTAGGAGCCAGTATCAGATATACAATACTTCAAATTTTCTTACTCTACATTTTCCAGGTTTGTCTTACAATAAAAATTAGATAGTAAGCTCTCTGGGGACAGAAAATATGCTTTTGTAAAATTAGTTGTTTCAGTTTACAAGTATTTATTTGATACATGCTATGAATCAGGCACTAAACTGGACACTGGAGATGCAATGGTTATTAAGAAAGATATGATCACTGTAATCAAAAAGCATATGGTGTAGCCCTGGGTAAATTATGGTTGCAAGTCAACTGCCTGTTTCATCAATAAAGTTTAATTGGAACACAGACATGCCCATTTGTTTATATAATTTGCTTTCTAGCTACAAGGCCAAGTTGAGTAGTTGCAACAGAGATTCACTATCTGTAGAGCCTGTAATATTTACTACCTAACACTTTACAGCAAGATTGCTGACTCCCGGTCTAGGCATTTACTTTCTCATTACCTGGCACAGTGCTAGGTACAATTTCTTTTTTTTACAAACAGATTATATTTTCTACAATGTTACAGTTTGATCAACATATTATTTGCAGCTGAAAAGTATCGCCACTTTCCTGTTAGTAGGAGACAATCTTTAGTGGATTATTTTTAATCATTGCATCTAAAATAATTTGCTGAAATTTCTGGATGCTGTTGACATAAAAACAATTTTTCCTTTTTTCTGGTGGATCAGTGTGAATTCAATACACCTGTGCAACTGTGCAGACGTTTCAAAGGGGGAAAACATTCTGATGCAAAGGGTAGAAGGAAAGGATTGAATAGAACCTTGATTGCTACCATTCCAGGATGTGTCATCTGCTTTTCTGCTGCTCTTAGCCTTCTCTAAATGCACTTCTGCTGTAAATTTCTTTCTAACTTTTTGCTCATAAATGTGTGAAGAAAATCAATAGGCTCAGAAATCTGTTTTAACCATTTCCCGCATGGTATTTAACAGCAAGTGAGTAGGGCAATATTGTAAATATTCTAAGGAAGAGAATAAAAAGTTGACAATTGCTACTTTGGTTTATTCAGTGACTAAAGCTGGCTTATATGTACTCTTTTGGGCCATAAATGCAAAATATTGTGAATAGAAATTACTCCAATCAAGGCTAGACTTATAATTTTTCATTATCTCAGTTTATTTGCATGATCTATTCAATGTGGAAGAAATTCACAAAGTCCCTCCTATGTTCTAGGCACTGTCATCATCTTAAGAAAAACATAGCAATGATGTGGGCCACAATATCTTATTCAGAGGATTTACAATCTAGTAGAGAAGGGTAAAAAATGGCTACATATATATAAAACAACAGTGTGATTTAATTGCCACACATAGTTTAAGAGGACTGAAAAATCCAGAGGAAGACAGAATGAATGAGAGATGGAAATAATGCAGGAAATTTTTTGATACTGGACTAAGGCCTTGGAATAAGAAGAAGAGAGGAAGATATTCCAGGAGCTCTAACAGTATAAACAAAGGTAAGGACTTAGGTTGCACAGTTATATGTGGTTGGATTACAGAAAACCTGCTGCTTGGAAAGAGGTAGGAAAAGTCATCCAAGATCTTAAACATTAGTGTAGAAAGTCTGAACTTAAGTTTGTAGGCAATGGGGAACTATTACATTTCTAAGGATAGGACTGGCACTTCTCTGTAGGATCATGATGCTTCTCTGTAGGATCATGATGGTAGATATCACAATGATATAATTGACCGGGGATGAGAAATTGAAGGTGTGGGGATACTCCAGATGGGGATAAATATTTACAAGACGCCAGGTGGAGGTAAATGTGGTTATAGAAATGGACTTCCTATGGAGATACATAAGACAGGCTTAGCACTTGTCAGACTATGAGTGAAAAGGAGTTGATGGTGACTTAGTGTCTAATTATGAAGAGAGGGCTTCAGTATAGAGAGACGTGCAATAATATGTATCCCAATTCTGACTGCAGCCAAGATGGGCCTACTGATGATGTTGCATTAATCCAAAACAAAAAATATTTCTAGACCTTCTATACTATGCCTGTTATGTCCCTTAGGACCTAATTTAAAAATGCCCCTCTTCCAGGAAGAATTTTCAGATGTGAAAACAGGTCTTATTTATATTTGTGAATCAATTACAGTGTGAGTGATTGTAAAAAAAATTGTAGGAAAAAGCCAATATCTTTTATGCCCTTGTTACTCACTAAATACTATAGTAGAGTACTAGGCTTCCAGTAAATGACACTATACATGTGCAGGCAGAATAATTTATCCTGATAGACAACCTCTGAAACAATAGGTCATGTACGCATCAATGCTAACTGCCTGGAATGATGAGCTCTGGACAGAAGAGGTCCTAACCAGGTAACCATTAGGTCCATTGGGATGTATGTCAGGAGAGTTATTTTAAAAGGCCCCAAATTAAGAGTCATTACATTAGTAAAGAGTGATTTTCAGGGGCCTAGGAGTGGTGCTGCCTCGACAGGCCATTGCAGTGATGACCTTCAGGTACTTTGGGAAGGAATGATTATGTTGAGCAGAGGTGAGTGGTGACAGAATTGAGACAGAATCGACACACATAAGACCAGTTCTGGTGGATTCTAATCAAAGGTGAGGAATTTTTATTTGTCCTTGGGTTAATGGGAAACAATGTGGAACATTAAAGAGTGACAGAAAATGTTAACTAGGGCTCTCTTCACAAGATGCTCTTGGGGACTCTTTGAAAGATTGTGACTGAAGATTAGGAAACCTTCCAAAATTAAGTCTTTTCCAATACTGTCTGTGAGATTGAAGCTGCTTCACACAGATGCAAAAGTTTGCTTTTACTTGTGGGATACAAACTGTATAAGTACTTACGTCCCTTCAGCACACATATCACTTAATGTTAACATATTTGAAGCAGTCCTATTAAAGTCCAGAGCCAAAGAAGTATGGCTGTTATGATCGCTACTATTCAACATTATAATGGAGGTCCTGGATAATGCAGTAAGACCTAGAAAATAAGTAATGACCACTAAAAAGAAAGAGATACTATCAATATCATTTGGATTTATGTAAAAATCTAAGCAGTTTGTCAGGCAGTCTTCCTTTAATTTTCTATTTGAACTCTAAGAAAATTCAGCAACATGACAGATTCTATCTTCCTATCTAACATCCATCTATCCATCCATCCATCCAACCATCCATCCTCCCACCCACCCACCCATCCATCAATCCATCCACCCATCCATCCATCCACCCACCCACCCACCCATCCATCAATCCATCCACCCATCCATCTACCCACCCACCTACTAGTGATACTTATAAAATAAAGTTTTCTAATATGAATATGAAGAAAACCCTAATATTTACTGAAGGATGCAAAAGAAGATTTGATAAAATAAGTATGCTATGTTTACAGTTGAGAAGTCTCAATAAATTCTTCGTAAATTAGTTTAGTGCAATCCTAATCCCATTTCTATGGAAACTAACAAATTGATCCTCAAATTATTGCAAAATAGAAAATGTATAAGAATAAATAAATTTTTGGAAAAATGATGGGGACATGTCTTATTATCAAAATATACTATAAAGCTATAGTGATGAATAGGACATGATACTGAAAATAAAATAGATAAAAGAAATATCAGTGGAGGCCAAAAGAATCTGAAGATAAACTAGAGATAAATGCATATTAGACATAATATTTTCTGTAAATGAAGAAAGAGCTTGAGGCAACTGGGTAACCATCTGAGAAAAAATAAAAGTTAGATCCATATTTAAAGTGGTCTACAAAATAAATTCCAGATAAAGATAAAAACATTTATTTTTAAAGATGAAAAGCACTACTGGATTTCCACCAAGATGGCCAAATAGGAACAGCTCCAGTCTGCTCTTCCCAGTGACAGCGACGCATAAGGCAAGTGATTTCCACATTTCCAACTGAGGTGCCAGGTTCATCTCATTGGGACTGGTTAGACAGTGGGTGCAGCCCAAGGAGGGTGAGCTGAAGCAAGGTGGGGCATCGCCTGACTCTGGAAGTGCAGGAAGCCAGAAAACTCCCTCTCGTAGACAAGGGACACCTTTAGGGACTTTTCCCGACACTCCAGTAATCTGGCTCAGATATTGTGCTTTTCCCACGGTCTTCACAACCCGCAGACCAGGAGATTTCCTCCAGTGCCTACAAACCAGTGCCCCAGGTTTCCAGCACAAAACTGGGTGACCATTTTAGCCACAGCAGTTTTTTTTTTCTCATACCCCACGGGTGCCTGGAATGCCAACAAGACAGAACTGCTCATTCCTCTAAAAAAGGGAGCTGTGTACGGTTGACCAAAAGGATGGAGAGGCAGACCCAGGGTCAGGTTTACCAAGTTGATTTCAACCTGTCAGGGTGGCTGCCTCACCACAGGCAGTGAAGGCTGCAGCCTGGCTTATAGACTGTAGGGGTTATATAGGGGGTTTGCAGGTAGCTGGGTGCTATTCTAAGAAACATCGCATCTTGGTTCTCAGGGGTTGACATGCTGCTTAATTGGGTTAACATCCTGGGTTCGAGAGCCAGGTGCAATCACATCCTGGAACCTAGGTGACTTGTTACAAGGCTTGAGGCTGTTTTTTTTATGAGCTTGGCTTACCAGGGGAGTACAGGGAAGGGGTCTATGGGCTTGCCTTGCTGTGACCCTAACATTCCAACCTTTTGCTATATATGTAAAAGAAAGGAAAAAGGGGTGTGTTTGTTTCTAGCTGCTTCATGCTGAGTAGCGATGCTGGTTGGGGTGAGATTGGCTTCTCCTGGAAGACCATTATGTTTTCTGATTCTGCAAAAACTGGGTAAAAAGGCTTAAGAGGTAAGGGCCAAAGGACAAAGGAGGAGAGTTATAGCAGGGTGGAGAAGAGGAAGCAGCCGAGGGGCCCAGGAGCTAAGAAACCAACTGGGCCAGGCAGAAGAATTTTTTTTTTTTACTTTTTGGTCTTTGAGCATTTTGATAGTATTTTGTACTAACCTAGATTTATTGAGGTATAAACAGCATTGCTTATTTAAAAGGAAGCACAGGCTTTCTTTTTCAGCAGTGAGGAGGTCTAGGCCTCTGTGGTTTTTGTAGGGTGACTGATGTTAAAGACTCTAGTTGGTTTTGGAGGTGAGTGATAGAGTTTGCTATTTCTTTTTTTCTTTTTTAGTGACAATTCCAATTTTTGGGAGAGCAACTGGAAATATGATAATGAGATTCTTAGGCTTCCGGCGTTTAACCTGACACTAGTTGTGATTCCGAGGGCTACTAATAAGGGAAGGAACTGCACTGTTGTTTGTAGGTGCGCCAGTGTAGCAGGGACAGGGAGTTCTTGGTTTGGAGGGACAAGACGAATGCTGGGGCTAAGGCAGACCAGGATGCAAGTGCCTGTCCAGTTGGTAGGGAGACAGAAGTAGGTATAGATCCGCAAAAGATGCCTGCGGTGCTAATGTAAACAGACAAGTGGAGTGAGAATAGGTGCTGGAGTGTGTAGGTTTCTTGTTTGGAGGAACTTGGTCCAGCTTTAGCCACCCAGAGTGAGGAGGAGGGAACTCCTGTCTAGGGAAGAGGTTTCCATGTTTGAGACGCAGGAGAGGCGGTATTGTGTAGGGGCTGGGGGTAAAGAGGTAGTTAGCTTCAGGGGAAACTGAATAATTGACTTGGAGTGAGGTATGGGAAGAGGGATGGGAGGTGGTTTGAGTTGAGCCAGAGGCGGAGGTAAGGATGGTGCCTACATGTAGGCTTTTTGTTGTAACAGTGAAGCTTTTTCAGTGGGGGAATACTGGGGTTGGATTGTGGGGGTGATGAGGAGAGGGACAGAGGAAAGGGAGGCTTTTTTTTGTAGCACATTTTTTATTTATCATTTATTTATTTATTTTTACCTTTTATTTTACATCCAAAGGAGTACATGTGCAGGTGTTTTGCCTGGGTATATTGCATGATGCTGAGGTTTGATTTACAGATTATCTTGTCACCTACTACATGAGCATAGTATACCCAGTAGTTGGTTTTTTAGCCCCTGCCTGCCTCCCTCCCTCTCCTCTCTAGTCATCCCCAGTTTCTATTGTTGCTATCTTATATCCAGGAGTACCTAATGCTTAGCTCCCACTTGTAAATCAGAACATGCAGTATTTGATTTTCTGTTCCTGCATTAATTCAGTTAGGACTGTGGCCTCCAGTTGCATCCATGTTGCTGCCAAAGACCTGATTCCATTCTTTTTTTATGGCTGCATAGTTTCAGTGGTGTATATGTACCACGTTTTCTTCATCCAGTCCACTCTTGATGGGTACCCAGGTTGGTTTCATGTCTTTGCTATTGTGAATACAGGTGCAGTGAACATGTGAGTACATGTGTCTTTTTGGAAAGACAATTTGTTTTCTTTTGAATATCTACCCAATCATAGGATTGCTGGCAGAATGGTAGTTCTTAGTTATTTGAGAAATTTCCAAACTGCTTTCCACGGCGGCTGAACGAATGTGCATTCCATCAACAGTGTAGAAGTGTCCTTTTCTCTGCAGCCTCACCAGGGGCTGTTGTTTTTCGACTTTTGAATTATAGCCATTTTGACTGGTGTGAAATGGTATCTCGTTGTGGTTTTGATTTGCATTTCAGTGATGATTAGTGTATTAGTCTGTTCTCACACTGCTGTAAAGAAATACCTGAAACTGGGTGATTTATAAATAAAAGAGGTTTAATTGCCTCACAGTTCTGCAGGCTGTACAGGAAGAATGGCTGGGGAGGCCTTAGGAAACTTTCGGTAATGGTGGATTTCTGTGGTTGGAGCAGGAGGCAGAGGGAGCAGGGGGAGGGGCTACATGAAAGGGAGGTTTCTTTTGCTGCCTTGTCGGCCTGTTCCTTTTTGAGATTTTATTTGATCCTGTTTGGTGTCCTTGGCAGTGTTTATCTCCTGCCTTAGCTGGGAGGTGTGCAGCTTGGAGGAGTTGGTAAATATGGGGACCATTAGTGACGGGGGTTCCTGCCCAGAATGGGAGTAGGACAGTGAGGCATGATAAGGAAAGAGTGTGAGAAAATGCTAATAAATAGGGAACAAGTAAGGGGTCTGGTGGCCTGTGGACATGAGATGAGTCCATCAGCCTCCACAACTGAGACCTGTGAGGAATGAGTTCATCCTGAAAATTCAAGTAAAGCCGAGTAGGTGGCCTTGGTATTGATTTAAAAAGAGGCTGGCTTACCTGCTACTAACAGAGTTACCCTGGGCTGCGATACAGTGATGGCGGATGGGGCCGGGGGCCCTGGGCCCCATCAGTCTTCAGCGGCTAAGCCAATAAGCTGTGGGAGTGCAAGCGATTCTTCACCTTTGTCTTGGTGAAGGGGATGCAGGCTGGAGGTACAGGCTTTTCTGTCTGCCTGAAAGGCCAGTCAGACTTCCAGTGGCCTATCTAATGGCAGATGGCACAAGGGCTTTTTGGTGCCTGTGGATTGGGACATGCCTGTGCCAAATGGCCTTCCTTGCTGCACTTGAAACATGCCCTTGGAGGTGCACTGCTATCGCGTCTTTTGTGCCCCTGGGTACATTGTCAGGCTGTTTAGGTTGGCGAATGGCTGCTGCTAGAACCTGGTGTTCGGCACGATCTCTTTGGGCCTTGTCTGTTTTACTTTGTTCATCCCTGTTATGGAAGACCTTGAAGGCCAGGTTAAGGAGGTCTTGTGGGGTTTGAGGGCCATCTTCAGCCTTTTTAAGTTTGTGCTGGATGTCTGGAGCAGACTGGGAGACAAAAGGAGTGTTAAGAACTATGGTGCCTTTTCCAGGGCAGCATTAACATGGGTGTATTTTCGGAGGGCCTCTGTAAGGTGGGAAAGAAACTGGGCAAGAATTTTGTCTGCCTTCTGGGAAATTTCTTTGAGTTTTATAAAAGTAACGGCCTATGGGCAGCTTTGCTAAGGCCTGCAATAAGGGAAGTAATTATATGGTTATAGGACACTCAGCCTGGATCTGTGGGCTTGTATTCCTAGGCTGGCTTTTCCCAGGGGATGGCGGTGGCTTCTACGGGCTTAATCAGATCTTGCCGTTGAAGACCGTCGACGTGTACCTGTGCTGCGAACCACACACTTTCCTTTTCTTTCAGAAGGAGGGTAGAAGAGAGGATAATAGAGAGATCATGCCAAGTGAGTTAATAATACTGGGTAAGATATTTACATTTTTTGATATAAGTATTTGGATTGGAGGAGAAGAACCCCGGGCACTTTTTGAGATTGGATAGAGAGAAGGGGACATGAATGTGGACAATGCCTTCCATTCCCACCACTTCTAGAAGGGGGAGTAAGGGAGCTGGCTGCAGGGGATGCCAGGTCCAGGAACAGGTGTGGGGTGGAGAGAAGTCAGCCAGGTCAAAAGAGGACGCATTGTCCGCCGGGGCCGGGGGACGGGTTGAGTTGGGTTTTGAGTGGGCAAGGAGGATTTGGAAAGTGGAGCAGGACTGACAGAGAGAGGGTCGATTGTGGAGGGTAAAGAAAGCCTGAACATAGGGAACCTCAGACGATTTACCATTGCAGTGGCAGAAGTTCTTAAGGTCCCAGAAAATGCTGAAATTGAAAGTACCATTTTCAGGCCACTGAGAGCCATTATCTCATTTACATTGGGGCCAGGCCGTATTACAATAGAAAATTAATTTTGGGGGCCTGACTGCAGACTGGAGACCAAGAGTGTCCAGATTACAGAGGAGACATCCTAAGGGTGTAGTTTTAGATGGAATGGATTGGCTGGACCCCATGGTAAAAGGCCGGAAGAGGAGGAGGCTGCTGAGGAGAAGGAAGACAGGAGAGAGCATCCTCTGCCCTGTTTCCTTTACCTAAGACAGTGAATTCGGAACAGTGGCTGTTGAAATAGGTGTCCTCAAGACAGGGCGTCCTTGGAGTGCTGGGACTTTTGGACAGAAAATGGACAGTTGAGGAACCCAAACAAAGGCAAACCTCTATCCAACTTACCATTCAGGAGGTGATGATTTGGATGGAGATAACTGCAGTTGGCAATGGAAGTCTGGGGTTTTCCTCCTTTGTCTGGAAAGGGGTTCAGGACGGGGGAGCTAGCCACAGGAGCTGGGAAAAAGAGAGAGAGAGAAAGAGTGGCCAGTACCTACTCCTGTCCCGGGTTTTGGTTCCAAAATGTAAGGCTGACTGAAAGAATGGAGAGGCAGAACCAGGGTCAGGTTTAGCAAGTTTATTTCAACCTGACAGGCTGCTGCCTCACCCCAGGCAGTGAAGGCTGCAGCCTGGCTTACAGCCTATGGAGGTTATATAGGGGATTTGCAGATAGCCAGGTGCTATTCTAAGAAAAACCACATCTTGGTTCTTAAGGGCTGACATTCTGCTTAATTGGGTTAACATCCTGGGTTCGAGAGCTGGGTGCGACTGCATCCTGGAACCCAGCTTCTCTGTTTGTTTATAAGCCTTGAGGCTGTTTTTGTTATGAGCTTGGCTTAGGGGAGAACAGGGAGGTGGTCTATGGGCTTGCCTTGCTGTTACCCTAACAGGCTGAACCCAGGGAGCTGAATGATCTGGCTTGACAGGTCCCACCCCAACAAAGACCAGCAAGCTAAGATCCACTGGCTTAAAATTCTTGCATCCAGCACAGCAGTCTGAGCTTAACCTGGGACGTTGGAGCTTGGTGTGGGGAAGGACGACCGCTATTGCTGAGGCTTGTATAGGTGGTTTTAACCTCACCTGTGTAAACAAAGTTGTTGGGAAGTTTACACAATGACTGAGTGAAGCCCACAGCAGCTCAGCAAGGCCTCTGCAGGCAGACTGTCACTAGACTCCCTTCTTGCTGGGCAGGGCATTTCTGAAAAAAGGCAGCAGCCTGTCTTGCTTATAAATAAAGCCCCGCCTTCCTGGAAAGGAGCACTTAGGAAAAAGGGTGGTTATGGGTTCAGCTTTAGCAGACATGAAAGTCCCTGCCTGGCAGCTCTGAAGGGAGCAACAGATCTCCCAGCACTGCTCTTGAGCTCCGATAAGGGACAGACTACCTCCTCAAGTGGCTCCCTGACCCCTGTGTATTCTGACTGGGAGACACCTCATACAGGAGAGCTCTGGCTGGCACCTGGTGGGTACCCTTCTGGGATGAAGCTACCAGAGGAAGGAAGAGGCAGCATTCTTTGCTGTTCTGCAGCCTCGGTGGGTGATTCGCAGGCAATCAGGGTCTGGAGGGGACCTGCAGCAAACTCCAGCAGGCCTGCAGCAGAGGGGCCTGTTGGAAGGAAAACTAACAAACGGAACGAAATCGTTTCAACATCAACAGGAAGGAGGTCCACTCAGAGACCCCATCCAAAGGTCACAAACTTAAAAGACCAAACGTAGATAAATCCATGAAGATGGGAAGAAACCAGGGCAAAAAGGCTGAAATCTCCAAAAACCAGAAAGCCTCTTCTCTTCCAAGGGATCACAACTCCTCACCAGCATGGGAACAAAACTGGATGGAGAACGAATTTGACAAATGGACAGAAGGAGGTTTCAGAAGGTGGGTAATAACAAATTTCTTCGAGCTAAAGGAGCATGTTCTAACCCAATGCAAGTAAGCTAAGATCCTTGTAAAAAAGGTTAGATGAAATGCTAACTAGAATAACCAGCATAAAGCAGAACATAAATGACTTGATGGAACTAAGAAACACAGCACAAGAACTTCATGAAGCATACACAAGCCAAACTGATCAAACAGAAGAAAGGATATCAGATATTGAAGATCAACTCAATGAAATAAAGTGAGAAGACAAGATTAGAGAAAAAAGAGTGAAAAGAAATGAACAAAGCCTCCAAGAAATATGGGATTATGTGAAAAGCCCAAATCTACATTTGATCCGTATACTGAAAGTGACGGGGAAAAGGAAACCAAGTTGGAAAACACTCTTCAGGATATTATACAGGAAAACTTCCTCCACCTAGCAAGGCAGGCCAGCATTCAAATTCAGGAAAGACAGAGAATACCACAAAGATATTCCTTGAGAAGAGCAACCCCATGAGACATAATCGTCATATTGACCAGAGGTGAAATGAAGAAAAAAAATGCTAAAGGCAGCCAGAGACAAAGGTTGGGTTACCTACAAAGAGAAGCCCATAAGACTCACAGCAGATCTCTTGGCAGAAACCCTACAAGTCAGAAGAGAGTAGGGGGCCAATATTCAACATCCTTAAAGAAAAGAATTTTCAACCCAGAACTGCACATCCAGCCAAACTAAGCTTCATAAGTGAAGGAGAAATAAATTCCATAATGAACAAGCAACTGCTGAGAGATTTTGTCACTGCCAGGCCTGCTTTACAAGAGCTCCTGAAGGAAGCGCTAAACGTGGGAAGGAACAACCAGTACCAGCCACTGAAAAGACATACCAAATTTTAAAGATCATCGACACTATGAAGACACTGCGTCAACTAACGGGCAAAACAACCAGCTAGCATTAAAATAGCCAGATCAAATGCACACATAACAATATTAACCTTAAATGTAAATAGGCCAAATGCCCCAATCAGAAGACACAGACTGGAAATTGGATAGAGTCAAGACTCATCAGTGTGCTGTAAGGAGACTCATCTCACATGCAAAGACACACATAGGCTTAAAATAAAGGGATGGAGGAAGATTTACCAAGCAAATGGAGAGCAAAAAAAAGCAGGGGTTATAATCCTAGTCTCTGATAAAACAAACTTTAAGCCAATGAAGATCAAAAGAGACAGAGAAAGGCATTACATAATGGTAAAGGAATCAATGCAACAAGAAGAGCTAACTATCTTAAATAAATATGCACCTAATCCAGGAGCACCAAGATACATAAAGCAAATTCTTAATGACCTACAAAGACTTACCTAGACTTCCATGCAATAACAGTGGGAAACTTTAACACCCCAGTGTCAGTATTAGACAAATAAATGAGACAAAAAATTAACAAGGATATCCAGGACTTGAACTCAGATTTGCACCAAGTGGACCTAATAGACATCTACAGAACTCTCCACCCCAAATCCACAGAATATACATTCTTCCCAGCATCACATAGCCCTTATTCTAAACTGACCAGATAATTGGAAGTAAAACACTACTCAGCAAATGCGAAAGAACAGAAAATCATAACAGTCTCTCAGACTGCAGCACAATTAAGAAACTCACTCAAAATCACACAATTACATGGAAACTGAACAACCTGCTCATGAATGACTACTGGATAAATAAATAATGAAATAAAGGCAGAAATAAATATGTTCTTCGAAACCAATGAGACTGAAGATACAACGTAACAGAATCTCTGGGACACATTTAAAGCAGTTTCTAGAGGGAAATTTATAGCTCTAAATTCCCACAAGAGAAAGGAGGAAAGATCTAAAATCAACACCCAGGTCTAAAATCGACATCCTAATGTCACGATTACAAGAACTAGAGGAGCATGATCAAACAAATTCAAACGCTAGCAGAAGATGGGAAATAACTAAGATCAGAGCAGAACCGAAGGAGATAGAAACACACACAAAAAAAACCCTTCAATAAATCCAGTAGCTGGTTTTTTTAAAGACCAACAAAATATACCACTAGCCAGACTAATAAAGAAGAAAACAGAGACGAATCAAATACATGCAATAAAAAATGATAATGGGGATATCACCACTGATCCCACGGAAATACAAACCACCATCTGAGATTACTACAAACACCTCTATGCAAATAAACCAGTAAATCTAGAAGAAATGGATAAATTCCTGGACATTTACACCCTCCCAAGACCAAACCAGAAAGAATTTGAATCCCTGAATTGACTAGTAACAAGGTCTGAAATTGAGGCAGCAATAATAGCCTACCAACCAAAAACAGTCCAGGACCAGATGGATTCACAGCTGAATTCTACCAGAAGTACAAAGAGGAGCTGGTACCATTCCTTCTGAAACTATTCCAAACAATAGAAAAAGAGGGACTTCTCCTTAACTCATTTTATGAGACCAATAGCCTGATACCAAAACCTCACAGAGACACAACTAAAAAAGAAAATTTCAGGCCAGTATCCATGATGAACATTAATGCAAAAATCCTCAATAAAATACTGGCAAACTGAATCCAACAGCACATCAAAAGGCTTATCCATCACAATCCAGTTGGCTTTGTCCCTGGGATGCAAGACCTGTTCAACATATGCAAATCTATAAACATAATCCATAATATAAACACAACCAAACACAACCACCAAGTGATTATCTCCATAGATCCAGAGAAGGCCTTCGAAAAATTCAAAAGCCCTTTATGCTAAAAACTTTTAATAAACTAGGTATCCTGGAACATATTTCAAAATAATAAGAGCTATGTATGACAAACCTACAGCCAATGTCATACTAAATGGGCAAAAACTGGAAGCATTCCCTTTGAAAACCGGCACAAGACAAGGATGCCCTCTCCCACCACTCCTATTCAACATAGTATTGGAAGTCCTGGCCATGGAAATTAGGCAAGAAAAAGAAATAAAGCATATTCATTTACAAAAAGAGGAAGTTAAATTGTCTCTATTTGCAGATGACGTGATTGTATATTTAGAAGACCCCATCATCTCAGCCCAAAATCTCCTTAAGCTGATAAGCAACTTCAGTAAAGCCTCAGGATACAAAATCAATGTACAAAAATCACGAGCATTCCTATACACCAATAACAGACAAAGAGCCAAATCATGAGTGAACTCCCATTCATAATTGCTACACAGAATGCAATATCTGGGAATACAACTAACAAGGGATGTGATGTGTAGTTCTCTTCAAGGAGAACTACAAACCACTGCTCAAGGAAATAAGAGAGAACACAAACAGATGGAGAAACATTCCATGCTTATGGTTAGGAAGAATCAATATTGTGAAAATGGCCATACTGCCCAAAGTAACTTATAGATTCAATGCTATCCCCATCAAGCTACCTATGACCCTCTTCACAGAATTGGAAAAAACAACCTTAAACTTCATATGGAAAAAAGAACCTGCACAGCCAAGACAATCCTGAGCAAAAACAAAAAACAAAAACAAAGCTGGAGGCATCATGCTGCCTGACTTCAAACTATACTGTAAGGCTACAGTAATAAAAAAAAAAAGCATGGTACCAGTACCAAAATGGAGATATAGACCAATGGAACACAATAGAGGCCTCAGAAATAACGCCACACATCTACAACCTATCTAATCTTCGACAAATCTGACAAAAACAAGCCCTGGGGAATGGATTCCCTATTTAATAAATGGTGTCAGAAAAACTGGCTAGCCATATGCAGAAAGCTGAAACTGGATCCCTTCCTTACACTATATACAAAAATTAACTCCAGATGTATTAAAGATTTAGACATAAGACCTAACACCATAAAAACCATGGAAGAAAATCTAGGCAATCCCATTCAGGACATAGGCATGGGCAAATACGTCATGACTAAAACATGAAAAGCAATGGCAACACAAGCCAAAATAGACAAATGGGATCTAATTAAACTGAAGAGCTTCTGCACAGTAAAAGAAACTATCATTAAACTGGCAACTAACAGAATGGGAAAAAAAATTTGCAATCTACCCATGTGACAAAGGGTATTACGTATTCAGAATCTACAAAGTGCTTAAACAAATTTACAAGAAAAAAACAACTCCATCAAATGGTGGGCAAAGTACATGAACAGACACTTCTCAAAAGAAGGCACTGATGCAGCCAACAAACATATGAAAAAAATCTCATCATCACTGGTCACTAGAGAAATGCAAATCAAAACCGCATTGAGATACCATCTCATGCCAGCTAGAATGGCGATAATTAAAAAATCAGGAGACAACAGATGCTGGAGAGGATGTGGAGAAACAGGAACACTTTTACACTGTTGGTGGGAGTGTAAATTAGTGCAACCATTGTGGAAGACAGTGTGGCAATTCCTCAAGGATCTAGAAATAGAAATACCATCCGACTCAGCAATCCCATTACTGGGTGTATACCCAATGGATTATAAACCATTCTGTTATAAAGACCCCGACATCCATATGTTTATTGCAGCACTGTTCACAATAGCAAAGACTTGGAACCAACCCAAATGCCCATCAATGATAGACTGGATTAAGAAAATGTGGCACAAATGTGCCCATCAATGATAGACTGTGTAAAGAAAAACTGACACAAGAGCAGAAAACCAAACACCGCATGTTCTCACTCATAATTGGGTGTGGAACAATGAGAACACATGGACACAGGGAGGGAAACATCACACACCAGGGCCTGTCAGGGCCTGGGGGCCAGGGGAGGGAGAGCAGGGGGTTGGATATAGGGGAGGGATAGCATTAGAAGAAATACCTAATATAGATGACAGAGTGATGGATGCAGCAAACCACCATGACACATGTATACCTATGTAACAAACCTGCACGTTCTGCACATGTAACTCAGAACTTAAAGTATAATCATTAAAAAAGCATTCTTATAAGAAAATATAGAAAAGAATTAAAAATAAATATTAGGGCAGAAAAGAGTTTAAGTTAGACAAAGAAGTTGATTGATTTGACTCTATATAAATTATCTGACAAATGATATCATTAACTAATTTTAAAGGCAATAACATATGTTGTAATTATTTTCTTCCAATCTAGCAGATTGAAAATATTTAGAATTTCCATTATCAGTAAGGAAAAAAAAAGTCTGGAAAGAATGAATATGAACAGAGGATTTTCAGAGGAAGGAATGCAGATGGCCAATGGCATATACAAAGATACAAAACTTCACTAATAATCTGAGAAATGTAAAATAATAATGAAATATCAGTTTTTCCCCCATAAACATGGAAGATAAGGAGGAAGAAGAAAGAAAAGGAAAGGAGATGATGATAAAAGTTTGTATTTACTACTGCTGGTCCTGATATTGATATAGGCTTTTCTGGTAAAAAATTTCAATGTTTATCAAAATTTGGTATGCATATCCTCTTATTTAGCAATTCTTAATATAAGCATTTTCCCTAAAACGTATTATCATGTGTACAGAAAGACTCATCATTGCAATGCTGCATGTTACAGTGACAAATTGAACACAACTAAATGTCCATTAGTATAGTTAAATGAAGCATACCACATCCATACTATGGAATATTATGCAGCAATGAAAGAGATAATCTGTATTCATTAAAATAGAAAGATCTCTATGACATACTTCATTTGTTAAAAAAAAAAGCAATTTGCAAAACAATATTCAATATAATCCCATTTGTGTAAGACAAGCAAACAAAACAAAAATATTTAATTGTAAGTTTAAACACATATTATATATGTAAATATATAGAATAAGATCCTGACATATGTACACCAAACTGCATAGAGTTGTTATATCTAGAGAAGACTGTGAAACTTGTGTGGCAAAAGGGATCTTCCTTGGGGGATTTTTTTGTTTGAAATTGTATAAGAATGTACAAATTGGACAGGCGCAGTGGCTCACGCCTTTAAGCCCAGCACTTTGGGAGGCCAAGGTGGGGAGATCACGAGGTCAAGAGATCGAGACCATCCTGACCATGGTGAAACCCCATCTCTACTAAAAATACAAAAATTAGCCGGGTGTGGTGGCTTGTGCTTGTTGTCCCAGCTACTTGGGAGGCTAAGGCGGAAGAATCGTTTGAACCCAGGAGGCGGAGGTTGCAGTGAGCCAAGATTGTGCCACTGCACTCCAGCCTGGCGACAGAGCAAGACTCCATCTCAAAAAAAAAAAAAAAAAAAAAAAAAAAAGTTAATTAATTATATCCTTAACAATAATTAAAAACTAAAACACACCAAAATTCAAGCATGCAGGATTATGGCTCATGCTTAAAGAAGCTTGATCTAAGTATTTCTTTTTTTTACATGATGTAATCGTAAGTTCCTCCTTCCCAACAAACTTCTTATTTCCCTTTTAGGATTTCTTGGAAATGTCAATGCCAGAGACCCATTCGTTAGCTAATTAGGCACATTTTTGAGTATACAATTACTTTTAGGCTTAACAGATGTTAAATCTCACGTCCAAACCTTGGCTAATGTGTAGACCATTAACTCGGGTCTGACTCACATTAAATTTTGTGAAGTTATGGGGGCCCTTCTTATATTTGTTTAATAAAAAGCTAAAAATTTCAGCTCCTTAGTATTGTAACTTTATTAGCTTGCATTAGCTCTTCTCTAAATTTTTATATTATCCTGAGTTCTCTACATAATATTGATCACATCACTGACTAGAATCTAGGCTTTAGCCATAAATGGACAAGAATTGGACTTTAAATCACATAATCAAACAAAAAAGCTAGAATGGATACACAAATAAAACTATTTTTGCTTAGCATTACATTTTTCTCTGCAAAACAGGTTGTGAAAAATCAATCACGGCACAGTTTTGCTGAAGGGCCTGTTATTTTTATAATGATGTCTAGTCTCAAACATCATCAGAACTAGTAAACAGGGCACCCACTATGTCGAGGACTTTAGACAAACCTGGGTTTTGAATTTTAAAACAAAAGTAAAAGGAGGTCAAGCCAACTGCCTGAATGCGCCACTTTCCTGTAACTGGCACTGGCTTCCACCAGTTGTCTTGTTCAGCAAATATCAGTGAGCACCTACCAGGTCCCAGGCAGAATACTAGGACCTGAGATATGGAAATCAGTCCAACAAAGTCTTCCCCTCGGGCTGCTCACAGCCTTGTAATAACAAACATCCATCAGAGAGCAGATGACTGAGCTGCAGGGACCACTCTACTCACTCAACCCTTGTGTGTCTTAAGGCCTTTGGTGTGCGGCACTGTGCTAATCCAGGGGACACAGCAGCATCCTGCAAGACTGCAGGGGATGAAAGACAATGAAAGCATGAAACCAGGCTATGATGGCAATGGAAACTGGCAACCTAGGAGGTACCTACTAGGCTTAGAAAATCTGTCCCTGAGGGGGTCAGAAAAGGCTTCTTTGAGGAAGAGAGTTTTAAGCCACATGATACTTGAAGGATGAGTAAAAGTTTGTAACTAAGGGATGAGGGGTAGAAGAATTATAAATGGGATAAGCCTGTGTCAGATATGGTGACGGGTACCTGGGATTCCAGCCTACAAAGGGCTTTACCTTCCTGTCTCCATCTCTTCCTCATCCTGCTTACAATCCTACAGCATCTCCTCTCCCTTCACCTCAGGCCATGACCCCTGACTCTTAAACCTGATCTACACAGGCCTCCTCACCCCCTAGTGCAGCAAAGCCCCTGGATGCTCTTCTTGGTCTCCCCATTTCTACTCTGGGTGACTCCATCCTCCTCCCTCACCCTATCACCATCCAAATAACAGCAAAGTAACTGACATCACTGCATTTGGGCCGTTCCTCTTTTTCAGCTGCCCTTTCATGTGTATGAAACCATTGCCTTGTAAAAGCACAGGGTACTTATCTTCCTGAGGTTGCCCTGGGATGCTTAATCATCCTACTATCCCCACTTGCTGTCCTTGTTTTCAGTAATAACGACAGTCAGAAAAATACACCCACAGTGTACTTTTTTCTCCTGTGGTCTTATAGACACTTTCCAATTTGCAATTGAATTTGGTATAATCTGCACTTCTTAAGGGCTACACATCACTGGGGAAAGCTTCTGAGTTTATTGTAATAAACTCCTGTCGTGAATAGCATTTATTATAGGTTTCCCAGAATCTCTAAACATATGATGAGCAGACCTCCCAGATACCTCTGCCACCCTCACTCCCTCCCCTAATTAAAAGCATATAGATGTGTGTATAGATGCTAGGGATTTGGTACTGCTTTATAATTATTCAGGAACATGACTCAGCTATTTTGGAAGGAGGTTGTGGAGAGTAGAAAATTTGCCCTTGTCAGAGAAAGAGAGGAGAGAGAAGACGGGATGGGAATCTCTGATTTCTCCCTCCTCTGAATATTAGGAACTCACTGGACAATTATTTTGTTAGCTTTTTTTCTTTTATGCCTACTAAACATTAAGCTCTTACAGGTTGGTGGTAGCACTGTGTACCCCCAAACTGTGCCCAAATCAAGCATAAAGCCTTGCAAACAGTGGACTAGTGAACAATTTTTATCCATGACATTAAGAAAAGTAAAGATAAAATTCTTAAGTCAAAGAGACAGGAGTACATGTGGAAGGGAAAGTCAAGAACACAGCTTAGATCTTCCAAAATGTGTCAGATCTTTCTGTATAAAATAAATAGTTAATATTTTTCACCTGTAATTTAACAAAGGAAAAAGATAAGGAGACATAAAGCTAAATGTTGATGTGGATAGAAGCACTATGGGATAGGCACTCTGACTCCCATCTGGAGCACAAATGGATATTATTGAGTTTAGGTTCAGAGGGTACATACGCAGGTTTGTTACATGGGTAAATTGTGTATCCCTGAGGTTTGGTGTATAAATGATCCTGTCATCCAGGTAGTGAGCACAATACCCAATAGGTAGCTTTTCAACCTTCACCTCCCTCCTACTCTCCTTTCTCAAGCAGTCGCCAGTATCTATTGTTCCTATCTTTCTGACTGTATATACTTGATGTTTAGCTCCCAGTTGTAAGCGAGAACATGCAGTGTTTGCTGTTGTGCTCCTGTGTTAGTTTGCTTAGGATAATGGCCTCCAGCTATATCCATGTTGTTGCAAAAGAAATAATTTTGTGCTTTTTTATGGCTGCATAGTATTCCACGCTGTATATGTACCATATTTTCTTTATCTAGTCCACTGTTGATGAGCACCTACCTAGGTTGATTCCGTGTTTTGCTGTTAAAACACTGCTTTGGCCAGGCGTGGTGGCTCATCCCTGTAATCCCAACACTTTGGGAGGCCGAGGTGGGTGGATCATGAGGTCAAGAGATCAAGACCATCCTGGCCAACATGGTGAAACCCCATCTCTACTAAAAATACAAAAATTAGCTGGACATGGTGGCGTGCGTGCCTGTAGTCCCAGCTACTTGGGAGGCTGAGGCAGGAGAATTGCTTCAACCTGGGAGGCGGAGGTTGCAGTGAGCCGAGATCGTGTCACTGCACTCCAGCCTGGAGCCTGGCGAAGGAGCAAGACTCTGTCTCAAAAAAAACCAAAACCAAAACAAAACACTGCTTTAGGCGAGGGGGAGGTAGAGAATGGCAATTAAATCATATTAAATTGTTTATGTTCTTTGACCTAGGAATTCCTTTCTAAGATTTATGCTAAGGAAATTACTAGTGAGAAAGTATGAGTGGTCATTACATTAGAAACAATCTAAATGTTCAACTGTTTGGAAATGTTTGAATAAACCAGGGAATATCTATTTGATTATAAATTGTGTCACAGAGAGGGATTAACAGCCCCCATGGGGGAGGGAATCTACAGTTGCCCATTCAAGTTTACATGGCCTGAGCAGAGTTGCTTTCCTGTTTATGTTTATCTGTAAAACAGGTATAAAATTCTTGTCTAGTAAGGTCATTGTGATATCTACTGAAGGCTAGCACTGTGCCTGAAATATGGTAGAGATTTCATAAATAAGAACTACCACTATAGTGCTACTAAATATTCATTAAGTCTGTGTAAAAACAAGAGGCCTTATACTATCTTGAACGTAAAACAACATAGCATTCCACATTAAAAAATGACAATTTTAAGTAGAAAAGAAAAGACTTAAGGATATAAAAAAATTGCTGAGTGAAAATGTATTATTAATAGAACTAGAGTAATATGAGTTTGTGTTCTGTATTTTTCTGAAATTTTAAAAA
This sequence comes from Sapajus apella, assembly GCF_009761245.1. NCBI lineage: Eukaryota > Metazoa > Chordata > Mammalia > Primates > Cebidae > Sapajus > Sapajus apella. Next base: position 14,918,717 of record NW_022436953.1, read on the forward strand.
TAAGTATGCATAATTTTTAAAATACAGAAAAAGTCTTAATTTATGGATAATAATCAATTTCTACATTTTCTTACCCTAAAGAGCAGTGATATTTCTAGGTATCTATGAAATTCGGACTACTAGTGGAAAGAAAACACATATGGTGGGGATCTACTATGGGTGGTGGGGATCTACTATGGGTGGTGGGGATCAATATAAAGAAGGAAGCTGAGGCAAGATTAATATAGCGAGTTTGTTTGTGTCAGGATTGAGGATAGCTGTCTAAGACACACCTCCAACTTGCCTATGGAGAGGCTCAAGTTTTTAAGGAAGTGACAAATTAGGAAAGGGTTAATTACAAAATTCATAAAAGTTGTCCACAAGGTATTATCATTGGTTTACAGAAATAACATTGATTAGTGATGAACTATACACTGTTGAACTATAGGGTAAGAGTTATGGTGTCCAGTGTATGGGATTTTATGGCTATTTGTCATCAGTTAGTCTAGACCCCACATAGGAGGTGGCTTCAAGAGGTAATTCTTTTTCACAAGCCAGGAGTGATGTGAGTGTTATTTTTTATTCCAATGCCTCTCTAGGTTTGGTAATTTAAAGAGGCTTGTGTTCCTTATATAAATAGTGTTCTTTCTTTCTCATAGACAAGCATAGACCTGAGAGTTGAGAGATTCGGGTCTTTTTGAGAAAGTGACCTTGTGAAGGTTACTGGCCTTCTTTGGCCTCTCTTTCTTTCTGAAAAGCAGAATGACAATATTTGGGATTTCTGCCAAGATAGCTGAATAGGAACACCTTTGGTGCGCAGTTCCCAGTGAGAGCGACACAGAAGGCAGGTGAGGACAGCATTTCCACCTGAGTTACCTAGTTCATCTCATTGAGACTGGTTAGACAGTGGGTGCAGCCCAAGGAGGGTGAGCTGAAGCAGGATGGGGCATCGCCTCAACCAGGAAATACAAGGGGCTGGAAAACTCCCTCGTCTAGCCAAGGGAAGCCTTTAGGGACTTTTCCTGACACTCTGGCACTCTGGCTCAGATACTACGCTTTTCCCATGATCTTCACAACTGACAGACCAGGAGATTCCCTCCAGTGCCTCAAACACCAGCACCCTAGGTTTTCAGCACAAAACTGGGCAGCCGTTTTAGCCACAGCAGTTTTTGTTTTTTCCTTTTCTCATACCCCAGTGGTGCCTGGAACGCTAGTGAGACAGAACTGCTAATTTCCCTGAAAAAGGGGGCTGAAGCCAGGGAGCGAAGTCATCTGGCTTGGCAGGTCCCAACCCATGAAGACCAGCAAGCTAAGGTCCACTGGCTTGAAATTCTCACAGCCAGCACAGCAGTCTGAGTTCGATCTGGGATGTCTGAACCTGGTATGGGGAGGGGTGTCCGCCATTGATGAGGCTCAGGTAGGTGGTTTTAACCTTGCCTGTGTAAACAAAGTAGCAGGGAAGTTTACACAACTGGGCAGAGCCCATGGCAGCTCAGCAAGGCCTCTACAGGCAGACTGTGTCGTTGGACTCCCTTCTTGCTGGGCAGGACATCTCTGAAAAAAGGCAGCAGCCCCTCAGGGACTTATAAATAAACCTCCCACCTTCCTGGGACAGAGTACATGGGAAAAGGGGTGGTTGTGGGTTCAGCTTCAGTAGACTTAAACGTCCCTACCTGGCAGGTCAGAAGGGAGCAATGGATCTCCCAGCATAGCACTTGAGCTCCGATAAGGGACAGACTGCCTCCTCAAGTGGCTTCCTGACTCCTGTGTATCCTAACTGGGAAATATCTCCTAGCAGGGGCTGATAGACAGCTCATATGGGAGAGCTCTGGTTGGCATCTGGCAGGTAGCCTTCTGGGACGAAGCTACCAGTGGAATGAACAGGCAGCAATCTTTGCTGTTCTGCAGTCACTGCTGGTTATTCCCAGGCAAGCAGGGTCTAGAGTGGACCTCTAGCAAATTCCAACAGACCTGCATCAGAGAGGCCTGTTAGAAGGAAAACTAACAAACAGAAAGAAATATTTTCAACATGAACAGAAAGGACATGTACTCAGACCTCATCTAAAAGTCACCAACTTCAAGACCAAAAGTATATAAATCCACAAAGATGGGAATAAATCAGTGCAAAAAGGCTGAAATCTCCAAAAACCAGAAAGCCTCTTCTCTTTCAAGGGATCACAACTCCTCACCAGCATGGGAACAAAACTGGATGGGGAATGAGTTAGACAATTGACAGAACGAGGTTTCAGAAGGTGGGTAATAAGCTTCTCCGAGCTAAAGGAGTATGTTCTAACCCAATGCAAGTAAGCTAGGATCCTTGAAAAAAGGTTAGATGAAATGCTAACTAGAATAACCAGCATAAAGCAGAACATAAATGACTTGATGGAACTAAGAAACACAGCACAAGAACTTCATGAAGCACACACAGGCCAAATTGATCAAGCAGAAGAAAGGATATCAGATATTGAAGATCAACTCAATGAAATAAAGTGAGAAGACAAGATTAGAGAAAAAAGAGTGAAAAGAAATAAACAAAGCCTCCAAGAAATATGGGATTATGTGAAAAGCCCAAATCTACATTTGATCCATGTACCTGAAAATGATGGGGAGAAGGAAACCAAGTTGGAAAACACTCTTAGGATATTATACAGGAAAACTTCCCCCACCTAGCAAGGCAGGCCAGCATTCAAATTCAGGAAATACAGAGAATACCACAAAGATAATCCCTGAGAAGAGCAACCCCATGAGACATAATCGTCATATTCACCAGAGGTGAAATGAAGAAAAAAATTGCTAAGGGCAGCCAGAGACAAAGGTCGGGTTACCCACAAAGAGTAGCCCATCAGATTCACAGCAGATCTCTTGGCAGAAACCCTACAAGCCAGAAGAGAGTGGGGGCTAATATTCAACATCCTTAAAGAAAAGAATTTTCAACCCAGAATTTCACATCCAGCCAAACTAAGCTTCATACGTGAAGCAGAAATTAAATCCTTTATGGAAAAGTAATTGCTGAGAGATTTTTGTCACCACCAGGCCTGCCTTACAAGAGCTCCTGAAAGAAGCACTAAACATGGAAAGGAAAAACCACTACCATCCACTGCAAAAACATACCAAATTGTAAACATCATCAACACTATGAAGAAACTGCGTCAACTAATGGGCAAAACAACCAGCTAGCATCAAATGGCAGGATCAAATTCACACATAACAATATTAACCTTAAATGCAATGGGCTAAATGCCCCAATCGAAAGACACAGACTGGCACATTGGATAAAGAATCAAGATCCATCAGTGTGCTGTATTTAGGAGACCCATCTCATGTGCAATGACACACATAGGTTCAAAATAAAGGGATGGAGGAAGATTACCAAGCAAATGGAGAGCAAATAAAAGCAGGGTTTGCAATCCCAGTCTCTGATAAAACAGATTTTAAACCAACAAAGATCAAAAGAGACAAAGGCATTACATAATGGTAAAGGGATCAATGGAACAAGAAGAGCTAACCACACAACTGGATGGAAACTGAACAACCTTTTCCTGAATGACTACTGGATAAAGAATGAAATAAAGTCAGAAATAAAGATGTTCTTTGAAATCAATGAGAACGAAGATACAACATACCAGAATCTCTGGGACATATTTAAAGCAGTTTCTAGAGGGAAATTTATAGCTTTAAATGCCCACAAGAAAAAGGTGGAAAGATCTAAAATTGACACTCCAATGTCATAAGAACTAGAGGAGCAAGATCAAACAAATTCAAAAGTTAGCAGAAGACAAGAAATAACTAAGAGCAGAACCAAAGGAGATAGAGACAAAAAAAAAAAAAAAAACACTCAAAAATCAACAAATACAGGGTCTGGTTTTTTGAAAAGATCAACAAAATAGACCACTAGCCAGACTAATAAGAAAAGAGAGAAGAATTAATACATACAATAAAAGATGATAAAGGGGATATCATCACCGATTGCATAGAAATACATTAGAGTGAATCGGCAATCAACAGAATGGGAAAAAATTTTTGCAATCTACCCATTTGACAAAGGGCTAATATCCAGAATCTACAAAGAACTAAAACAGATTTATAAGAAAAAAACAAACAAGCCCATTCAAAAGTGGGCGAAGGATATGAACAGACACTTTTCAAAAGAAGATATATATGAGGCCAACAAACATATGAAAAAATGCTCATCATCACTGGTTATTAGAGAAATGCACATCAAAACTACATTGAGATACCATCTCACGCCAATTAGAATGGTGATCATTAAAA
>NW_022436953.1:14923067-14994689 GCF_009761245.1 Sapajus apella
AACAGTCATTAGAGTGAATTGGAAACCAACAGAATGGGAAAAAATTTCTTGCAGTTTACCCATCTGACAGAGGGCTGATATCGAGAATTTTCAAAGAACTAAAACAGATTTATAAGAAAAAAACAAACAAGCCCATTCAAAAGTGGGCGAAGGATATGAACAGACACTTTTCAAAAGAAGATATATATGAGGCCAACAAACATATGAAAAAATGCTCATCATCACTGGTTATTAGAGAAATGCACATCAAAACTACATTGAGATACCATCTCACGCCAATTAGAATGGTGATCATTAAAAAAATCCTCAAACAACAGATGCTGGAGAGGATGTGGAGAAATAGGAAAACTTTTACACTGATGGTAGGAGTGTAAATTAGTTCAACCATTGTGGAAGACAGTGTGGCCATTCCTTAAGGACCTAGAAATAGAAATTCCATTTGACCCAGCAATCCCATTACTGGGTATATATCCAAAGGATTATAAATCGTTCTATTATAAGAACACATGCACCAAATGTTCATTCAGGCACTGTTTACAATAGCAAAAACTTGGAATCAACCCAAATGCCCATCAATGATAGACTGGACAGGGAAAATGTGGCACATATACACCATGGAATACTATGCAGCCATAAAAAATGAGGAGTTCGTGTCCTTTGTGTGGACATGAACCTGGAAATCATCATTCTCAGCAAACTGACACAAGAACAGAAAATCAAACACCGCATGTTCTCACTCATAGGTGGGCATTGAATGATGAGAACACATGGACATGGGGAGGGGAGCATCACACACTGGGGTTTGTTGGGGGGGAACTAGAGGAGGGACAGGAAGGGGTACGGAGTTGAGTAGGGATAACATGGGGAGAAATGTCAGATATAGGTGATGGGGAGAAAGGCAGCAAACCACCTTGCCATGTACCTATACAACAATCTTGTATGTTCTTTACATGTACCCCAAAACCTAAAACACAATAAAAAAAAAATATATATATATATATATAAGAAATACAAATTACCATAAGAGAATGCTACAAACACCTCTATGCAAATAAACCAGTAAATCAAGAAGAATTGGATAAATTCATAGACATGTACACCCTCCCAAGCTTAAACCAGGAAGAAGTTGAATCCCTGAATTGACCAGTAACAAGATCTGAAATTGAGGCAGCAATAATAGCCTACCAACCAAAAAAAGTCCAGGACCAGATGGATTCACAGCTGAGTTCCACCAGAGGTACAAAGAGAAGTTGGTATCATTCCTTCTGAAACTATTTCAAACAATACAAAAAGAGGGAATCCTCCCTAACTCATTTTATGTGATCAACATCGTCCTGATACCAAAACCTTGCAGAGACACAGCTAAAAAAGAAAATTTCTGGCCAGTATCCATGATGAACATTGATGTGAAAATCCTTAGTAAAATACTGGCAAACTGAATCCAACAGCACATCAAAAAGCTTATTCATCACAATCAAGTCAGCTTCAAACCTGGGATGCAAGGCTGGTTCAACATCCACAAATCTATAAATGTAATCCATCAGTGGAACGGATCTCAAAATAACAAGAGCTATGTATGACAAACCTACAGCCAGTATCATACTCAATGGGCAAAAACTGGAAGCATTCCCTTTGAAAACTGGCACAGGACAAGGATGCCCCCTCCCACTCTCCTATTCAAGATAGTATTGGAAATTCTGGCCAGGGCAATCAGGCAAGAAAAAGAAATAAAGTGTATTCAATTAGGAAAAGAGGGAGTCAAACTGTCTCTATTTGCAGATGACATGATTGTATATTTAGAAGACCCCATCATTTCAGCCCAAAATCTCCTTAAGCTGATAAGCAACTTCAGCAAAGCCTCAGGATACAAAATCAATGTACAAAAATCACAAGCATTCCTATACACCACCAACAGAAAAACAGAGAGCCAAATCATGAGTGAACTCCCATTCACAATTGCCACAAAGGGAATAAAATATCTAGGAATACAACTAACAAGGGACGTGAAGGATCTCTTCAAGGAGAACTACAAACTACTGCTCAAGGAAATAAGAGAGGACACAAACAGATAGAAAAACATTCCATGCTCATGGTTAGGAAGAATTGATATCATGAAAATGGCCATACTACCCAAGTTAATTTATAGATTCAGTGCTATTACCATCAAGCTACCATTGACTTTCTTCACAGAATTGGGAAAAAACACCTTAAACTTGATATGGAACCAAAAAAGAGCCCGCATAGCCAAGACAATCCTAAGCAAAACAAAAAACAAACAAACAAAAAACCCCACAAATATACCAAAGCTGGAGGCATCAGGCTACCTGACTTCAACTATACTATAAAGCTACAGTAATCAAAACAGCATGGTACAGGTACCAAAACAGAGATGTAAACCAATGGAACAGAACAGAGGCCTCATAAATAACACCACACATCTACAATCATCTGATCTTTGACAAACCTGACAAAAACAAGCATTGGGGAAAGGATTCCCTATTTAATAAATGGTATTGGGGAAACTGGCTAGCCATATACAGAAAGCTGAAACTGCATGCCTTCCTTATACCTTATACAAAAATTAACTCAAGATGGATTAAAAATTTAAACATAAGACATAACACCATAAAAACCCTAGAAGAAAATCTAGGTAATACCGTTCAGGACATGGCATGGGCAAGGACTTCATGACTAAAACACCAAAAGCAACGGCAACAAAATCCAAAAAGCAAAATTGACAAATGGCATATAATTAAAGAGCTTCTGTACAGAAAAAGAAACTATCATTAGAGTGAAATGGCAACTAACAGAATGGGAAAAATTTTTTTGCAATCTACACATCTGATAATAGGCTAATATCCAGAATCTACAAAGAACTTAAACAAATTTACAAGAAAAAAACCAAACAACCCCATCAAAAAGTGGATGAAGGATATGAACAGACACTTCTCAAAAAAGACATGTAGGCAGCCAACAAACATATGAGAAAAAGCTCATCTTCACTTGTCATTAGAGAAATGCAAATCAAAACCACATTGAAATAATATCTTCAGCCAGTTAGAAATGCTATCATTATAAAATCAAGAGACAACAGATGCTGGAGAGGATGTGGAGAAACAGGAATGCTTTTACACTGTTGGTGGGAGTGTAAATTTGCTCAACCATTGTGGAAGAGTGTGTGGCAATTCCTCAAGGATCTAGAAATAGAAATACCATTTGACCTAGCAATCCCATTACTGAGTATATACCAAATGGATTATAAATCATTCCATTATAAAGACAGATGCACATGTATGTTTATTGTGGCACTGTTCACAATAGGAAAGACTTGGAACCAACCCAAATGCCCATCAATGATAGACTGGATAAAGAAAATGTGGCACATATATACAATGGAATAGTATGCAGCCATAAAAAAGGATGAGTTCATGTCCTTTGCAGGGACATGGATAAAGCTGGAAACCATCATTCTGAGCAAACTGACACAAGAACAGAAAACCATGTTTTCACTCATAAGTGGGTGCTGAACAATGAGAACACATGGACACAAGGAGGGGAATATCACATAACACTGGGGCCTGTTGGGGGTTGGGGACTAGGGAAAGGAGAGCATTAGGAGAAATACCTCATGTAGATGATGGGGTGATGGATGTAACAAACCACCATGGCATGTGTATACCTATGTAACAAATCTGCATGTTATGTACATGTACCCGAGAACTTAAAGTATAATAATAAAAAAAAGAGAATAAGAATATCCAAGTGATTGTCTCACAACTAACAAGAATATTATGTAAGACTGAAAAATGACTTTAAAAAATGGGAATTGCATTACAAATGTTCATTACCTTTCTATTGCAGGCTCTTACCTCTTCAAAGATTGAATTCTGCCCTTTTTATCATTTGCTCTGTGGAAAAGCCAACTGGGTTGGAAACCAGGATTCATCATGAGTGACATCCACTTTTATCCTTATTTCATTTCTTGCCTCTATGCCCTATAAAGAAAATCAATACATGGATCTTACAGAGCATTTGTTTTCTTTTTTTCCTTCTTTCTCAATGAATTTCAACCAGAAACATCTGCTGTCAGATTAGCAATGACTAAGCTTGATGTGACTTTCTCAGTTTAGATATTTAGGATCATCAGCTCCTGCTTTTATCATCTTGCAGCCAGTTGGTCCAAAACAAAGGGACAGAAAGAGGAAAGAATGTCAAATATCCCAAGGGCCAAAGGAAGACAGTACACATGAGCTCAGACCTGCTCAGTCAAGAAACTGCAGAGTTGGCCGGGCGCGGTGGCTCAAGCCTGTAATCCCAGCACTGTGGGAGGCCGAGGCGGGTGGATCACGAGGTCAGAGATCGAGACATCCTGGTCAACATGGTGAAACTCCGTCTCTACTAATAATACAAAAAATTAGCTGGGCATGGTGGCGCATGCCTGTAGTCCCGGCTACTCGGGAAGCTGAGGCAGGAGAATTGCCTGAACCCGGGAGGCGGAGGTTGCGATGAGCCAAGATCACGCCATTGCACTCCAGCCTGGGTAACAAGAGCGAAACTCCATCTCAAAAAAAAAAAAAAAAAAAAAAGAAAAGAAAAGAAACTGCAGAGTTAAGTAGTAAACAGCACCCTCAACAACTGTATGGTCATTTTCAGATGTTAGTCTATCCTGCCATGCTGAAACCTAGCAAATAAGGAATCTTGAAGTGTTGGTCATCTCTAGTAGCCAGACACATGGCTTTACCCATAAGAAAACATTTATTTTTATTTTCTTACTGTCACCTCAAATATACGACACTTTTGAAGACCCTGAGTATTATATTTTCATTTTATTTGTTTGGCACACCTTCTCCCCTTCTTACATCTGCTAACATAAATTCTCACTCTTTATTCAGGTGAATCCACTGATGTTGGTTTCTCCTGAAATCATTGTTGAGTTCTTTATGTCTTTACCCCTCAAATGATATACAAAGTCTGATATTTTCTAAATCGTATGCAGTGAGCAAGTCTAACTTTTGAAATAGAAAAATTTATATTAAAAAGTATTTGCATATATATACTTATAAATTATACACATGTACTTAATTAAGTATATGACATTTAAATTTCTCTAAATTATTACTTAGAAAAGAGGCAGTTATTTCACATTTGAGTCCTTATGAAGTCTCTCATGTTAAGGCACCTGTCCTTCTCCCAGTCATTTTATTTTGAATAATAAAGGATTGCTTGGGGAAGACAATGGATCTCAACCTTGGTTGCACAATGGAATCACCTAGAGAATTAAAAATATTCCAATGCCTGGCCGGCATCCCAGATCATTAAATCAGAATCTCTGGGAGTGTACCCAGGCATTGGAATACACTATAGGTGATTCCAATGTACAGCTAGAACTGAGAATCACTGTATTAACCTGAAACAACCTTAATCAATGCTAGATAATTTAATCTGACAGCAGTAGGAATTAAGCACAGCTTTAGTGAGTATTTCTGGGTGGAAAGACTTCACCACTGCAAATGATGGATATCATTATTAAAAAAGTTAAAGTCATTTTTAAATAGATACATAGTCACTGTAAGCTGCAGGAGTCTCAAATATATATAGGGTAAATGAGAAACATATTCTTATGCTAGCGAGTTCTAGTGGCATGGGATAAAATTTCCAGTGACAGAACTATGCCTGAAATCAAAAGGTGCTATAGTTGAAACAACTTAGCCGTGAATATGGTATATAAGAAAACTTTGTCAGATGATTCAAAAAAGGAGCCTAGTGATGATTAAGACACTGACGTCAAAGTTGCATATGAAAAGTTTGAATAAAATTGTTCTGTAAAATTTGAGTGTAAAAAAAGTAATATTTCCAGATCAATGTATTAGAGAATATTTACTTTAAATATTTGTTATAGTTAAATTAAGAAATAAGCTATTGATCATTTAAACCATGTCTCTAAGCATTTACAGATCAAAATTGAACACAAACAATGTCAATGGGAAAATACCTTGTATTTGGTGGCATTTATTTTTCTTCTTTCACTTGCTAAACTTAAGCTCTTTAAGGACAGAGGCTACCTCTTATTGACTTGTTATTAAAACATACTCAAACACAGATTCAGGTTTTGTGGGATCAGAAGCATGCACAATTTGGGAAGCCCATTTTATAAAGAAGAATACAGAATGACTGTAAGACATTATTAGGACCCCTCCCAAAGCCATGGAGTGCAGGACTCTGAGGCTTAAGCCTCACGAGATTCATGGGAAATTCACTTCCACATGCATTCTAGTGCCCAGCACCAGTGACTGGATAAGACATTCATATATCTTAAGTTGCATTGCTTTCCTTAAACACGTAGCCTGCAAAATCTTAAAATGATTCGGAGCATCCTTGGTTGATCTTCATTTTCTAAGAAAGCAGAGACAATTTTCCGCTTTGAGAAGCGTGGTCAGTTGGCACAACGCAGGTAGAGCATAAGAAGGCGAAGATGCGTTCAGTGTAACTACTGAAAATTGAGCTAGGGCAAATGAAAACCCCACATCTGAGGGACAGATGTAGCAAATCAGGTTTTGGCCAGGGAGCTCCTGAAATGAAGGTGGGAAGGTATAAAGCATCTGGTGGTACAAAAATAGTGTTGTCTAGCAGAGATTTTTCCTGTCTGGAGATTCCTATTTCCTTAGAGTGAAAAGGAGCTACTCAAAAACAGTTTCAGACTCTTCCTGTTTGGACCACTGACTTCCATGTGTGCTCTTGCAGGCAGGGGCATCATCTCATTCAGCTTGGTGTCCCCAGCACATGTCTCTCACTGCCTAGCTGGCATCAAAATGCTTACTGAAGTTGTATAGAAACTTTAATGTAGTCAGTGACGATGACATCAGTATGGATAATCAGCTTCCACATTTCAACAGGGTACATGAAATTAATAGTTTGGCATTTATTTCCTTACTTTTCAACCCCGAATTCCACTGATGAGGATGTTGTGGTCAGGAGACAGCCTGTGACTGAGGCGCCTAGGTGAAAGTTTCACCAGATTCTTAACTCAGAAATATTCAGTCCTCCTATATTTTGGGAGAAGAATTGGCTGAAACTTCAAGAAAATCCTTTCATTTGACAATTTGGCATTGGAGTCTCCTGGTTTTTGGGTAGAGCTTGAAATTTCTGAATAAACTGGAAGCCTAAAAAAAGGAAAATGTACCATTCTTTTACACTTATTAGAAGTTCATGGAAAGTTAGTACCTGAAGCCACTTAAAAGTGATTAAGGAATCACTTTGAAGATGAAAGCAACTGAAATGATGAGCTGCTGCAGACTCATGCAGTCCTGGAAAAAGTAAATGGGGCAGCTGAGAAGCAGCGGCCCTGGAAGAAAGAAAGATCAAAACACATTGTGTGGAGAGCAGCAGGAAACACTGATGACATCAGATCCTAGGAGCCCTCTCGACATTTCCCAGTGGTTCTGAAGCCAATACATAGCATCCTCTTGGAAGCGAGCCTTTTGAGAACATCAGCATGAAAAGAACACAAGACCATGAGTGTTCTCTATGCTGAGGACACAGAAAGGCTTTAGGGCGAGCCAGGATACAGCACTTAAATCCCAAGATGGCCATGCTGGTGCATGCAGAGAGAGCAATGGCAGCTTAGGTTGGGGGTGGTGGGTGGGGCATGGGATGAGATTTGGGCTCTATTTCAGTCCCATGTGCTATGAAGTCTTAGAATGATTACTTTTTAAATAACTCTCTAGCAAGAACTGTTTTGGGAGGAACTTCCATGGACTCCTTCTTGGAGGTGAAGTCAAAAAAAAAAAAAAGAAAAAGTCAATCTCTAGAGAATTCACATATATCTAACTCATCTGATCCACTGGGGAACCATTGATCAATTCTTTAATCTTGCTTCCATAGAACTTCAATGAAAGTGTCAGCTGCCTCAAAACCCTTAGTGACATTTCCTGGAACACAGACTTCATTTTGTGTTCAACTTTCACTTGACACATTTCAGACCTGATGATTTTAAATGAGGGAGAAAAAAAACATGTTGTCAAATATTACTGCAAAATTTTACTTTGCTTAATGGCCAATAAAATAACACAGTGTGTTCAGGTGGCTCAACCTTCCAGTTTGACCATCTGGCCTGATGAAAATGCCCAATTTCTCTTATCTTTTGCTGGCTTTCCCTCCATTGCCTACCGAGGAGTACTTGGTTCTCAGCGTAACTGGCTCCTGCCTGAACCCTTCTTAAAGGACGTGTCCTGACACAGATCTAACAATACTTTGGGAGTTAAAAAAACAACAACAACCCACAATAGAAGAACCTCCAGTCAGTCAAGAGTGTCAGCTTTCCTCTTACAGCTTGAAAAGACACCTTAAGAACATTGGTATTTCTTATCAAACAAAATGCTCAGAGGAAATAGCCACTCATTCCTTCTACAACATTCTGGATTTAGCATTTAGAAAGGAGCATGGACTTTTCAAGAGAGGCCTGAACCATTAACAAGGAAAAATACTATTAACAATCGAGGAAAAGTTACAGAATTGGTAAGTCTGGCCTGCTTAGACTGGTGGAATCTTAGAGTTTCCCTAGGAGGCTGACGACTGAAAAGACAATGAGTCACACTATATAGAACGTTTATAGACCATCCTGCCCCACAGGACGAGGCAAACAAATATAGAAATATAGTCACTTTGTGAGTGACTATATTTTTTTCCCAATTTTTCCTTTTTTTCCCTTATTATAAAAACACTTTTCCTATTTAATTTTATGACATTTTAGAGTTTATACAAAAACAGTCTGAAGAAGTAGATAGCATATGCATAACAATTTTTAATCTTCACTTGGCTATGGTAATTTCAGTAATTGTTACAAAACTGTTTTCAGGCACTGAATAACAAGCAGGGAAGACCACAATAGCTAAGATAGGGAAACTCACAAGGAGAGCCCCAAGATCACCCAGCTTTCTGCATGGATACAATTTTTTGACATCAACCTAGGTAGCTAGAGTCCAGGCAGAGTGCAAGCATCCCACCGAGAAAAAGAGGCAGAGGACAGAATTCAGGGCAGCCAAGAGAGCCAGATTCTATATGGTAAGGCACCAGGGGAGAAAGCTGAACACGGGGGTGTACAAGAGTTCCTTGGTATTACTGGTTGAGGGCTAGGCTTTGTGGATTACATGAAAAAGCATATGAGAAAGTGGCTAATGTTAATAGTATTGAGAATGCAAAAGAGTTTTAGATACAAATCTGTGCTGGTGGACATTCATGGTCCAGTCCAGTCCAGTCCAGCTAAAGTGGAGAGAGCTCATTAACACTCCAGCATCTAGTTAAGACATCAGAAAGTACTTAAAAACACCACACTTTTAGAGAACAGTGTATTTTCCACCCAAACAGAGTCTAAAATAAGAAAACTAAAGGAAAATTATCAGAGCATCAGGAACTTTTGAGATAATATTGGGAACCCTATTAAACATGTAATTACGGGATCAGAAGGAGAAAAGAGCAAGAAAGCAGCAGAAAAATATATCTGGAAATTAATGGCCAAATATTTCGATGATAAATAGTTATAGATGCAAATTCTTCATGAATCCACAAGAGGATAGATACAAAGAAATCCACACCTAGGCAAATCAGACTCAAACAGCTCAAATTCGAAATTAAAAAATCAAATATCTTAAAAGTGGACAAAACACAGTACATATAGGAAAACTAAGGATGATTGTTTCCATTGAAACTAAGGAGAAATATGAGAAAATGTCCTTTTAAACATAAAAATGAAAGCTGAAAAATTCATTACCATAAGACCTGAATTATAACAAAGGCTAAATGTTACTCTTCAGGCTGAAAGGTTCTGATAACAGATGGAAATGTGGCTATGTGGGAAGGAAAAAACTACACTGGAAGTGGTAAATAATTAAATATATGACAGTTTTTTCCTCATATTGTTCTCAAAAGACATCTGACGTTTTTAAGGAAAAATTGTAACACTGTAATTTGATACAATGTATTTATAAATAAAATAAATGACAAAAATAGTGCAAATGATGTGGGGTTGGGTAAATATAATTGCATTATTTTGCAGTGTGAAATGGGAATTGAGAAGAAGAAAATGAAAACTATCAGGTTCAAAGTATGATGAGGTACGGTATCAATTTCAAAATAAGCATTGGTGTATCAAGCTTGTATATTTTTAACCCAAAAGTAAAGACAATATCATAACTAAAAATAGAGGCCATTAAATGGTTCATTAAAATATTTGATTAAGAAAAAAAGGGTAGAAAGGAGCTAAAACAAAAACAAAAACATTGGACAATTACAAAACAAATAGCCAAGTAGTAAACTTCAATAGAACCATATCAATGTAATGTAAATGTACTAAAGATTCTAATTAAAATGCAGAGGTTGATAGGCTAAGTTGAAAAGCAAGTTTCAACTATATGCTGTACATTAGAAACATTTTAAATAAACAAAAAATGTTGAAATATTAAAAACAAAGCCATACCTGGCCAAAAGCAAACATAAGGAAGTATGGCTATATTACAATCTAAATAACCATAAATACAATAAATATTGCAAGACAGTGTTGGACATTTCATAACAATAACAGGTACGATTCATGAGGAAGACATAATTAAAAAATATATATGCAATTAATAACAAAGCAGCAAAATTCACAAAGTTGAAAATCAATGGAAACATGCACCAATGCATCATTATAGTTGGAGATTTTAACATACCTCTCTTAGAAGTATTGCTATACTTGATATAACTAGTAGGGTAAAAAATTATTGAAAAAGGTATAAAAATAAATTTGATTAATACTATAAACCAACTTGACCCACCTGAGAGATTTATAGAACACTATACTCAACAACTGTAGAAAATACATTATTTACAAATGCACATGGAATGTGCACAATTTTATTTGACAAAACAGTAAGCTTCAGTGATTTTTAAAAGATAGAAATCTTACAAAATATGTCTCTGATATCACAAGAATTAAATTAGTAATTTATAACAGTACAGTATCTAGAAAAATCTCTAAATATTTGTAAATTAAACAACACACTTCAAAATGACCCTGGTGAAAAAGTTGCAAGAGAAAGCAGATAATAACTGTAGTCGGCCAGGCATGGTGGCTCACACCTGTAATGCCAGCACTTTGGGAGGCCCAGGCAAGTGGATCAATTGAGGTCAGGAGTTCAAGACCAGCCCGGCCAACATAGTGAAACCTCATCTCTACTAAAACAAACAAACAAACAAATACAAAAATTAACTGGGTGCGGTGGTGGGGGCCTGTAATCCCAGCTACTTGGGAGGCTGAGGCAGGAGAATTGCTTGAACCTGGGAAGCAAAGGTTGCAATGAGCCGAGATTATGCCATTGCACTCCAGCCTGGGTGATACAGTAAGACTCCATCTCAAAAAAAAAAAAAAAAAAAAAAACCAAACCCGTCATCAATAATAATTACACATTGTAAAATAACTTAGAGTGTAATCGAATTATTTGCAACTCAAATGATAAATGCTTCAGAGGATGGATTTAAAAAATGAAAGAAAACATTTTAAATTGAATAGTAATGAAAATATATTAAAAGTTCAAAATCAACTTTATTTAGGTCAGCTGTGAAAAACATACAGCTACCACTTACAAAAATGGTAAAATGCTGAATGTCTTCTCTTTAAGCTTAGAAATAAGGCAAGGATGTTCACTTCTATTCAACATTGTACTAGACATCCTAGCAAGTTGAATAGTCAAGGAAAAAGTACGAAAGATTAGAAAGAAAAAAAAAAAAAACCTTTTTGGGGATATAAATATCTATTTATAAAATCCTAAAGAATCTTATAAAAATAGTATGTGAATGAATGAGTAAATGTAGTAAAGTCACAGGATTCAAAGTCAAAATACAAAAATCAACTTCATTTCTACATATATTGACAATAAATAATCAGGAAATAAAATTTAAGGCTGTGCGAAGTGGCTCATGCTTGTAATCCCAGCACTTTGGGAGGCTGAGGCAGGTGGATCATGAGGTTAGGAGTTCAAGACCAGCCTGGCCAACATGGCGAAACCCCGTCTTTACTAAAAATACAAAAATTAGCTGGGTGTGGTGGCATATGTCTGTAATCCCAGCTACCTGGGAGGCTGAGGCAGAAGAATTGCTTGAACCAGGGAGGCAGAGGTTGCAGTGTGCTGAGATCGCACCACTGCACTCCAGCCTGTGCAACATGGCAAGACTCCAACTCAAAAAAATAAATTTTTAAAAATTTAAAAATTATATTTACAATACCATAAAACTGAATTATGTACAAAAATTCCATAATCAAAAAGCGCAAAACATTGTTGAGAGAAACTGAGGAAGATTTAAATAATGAAGAATTATATCATATTCATGCATTGGATGATACAATACTGTTAAGTGTCAGTTCTTCACAAATTGATGTATAGAGTCAACAAAATCACATTCATAATTCTATCAGTCTCTTTAAAAAAATTGACAAGTTGATTCTAAAAATTATGTAGCAACACAAAACAGATCTAGAGTAGCCAAAATGATTTTGAAAAAAAAAGTTGGAGTGCCCACATTTCCTGATTTTGAGACTGTGTACTGTAGATACAAATCTACAGAAATCAAGGCAGTGTGATTCTGGGTAAATATACACATTTAGATGAGTGGAACATAATGGAGATTCCAGAAATATACCACACATATGGTCAATTGATTTTCAACAAAGGCACTAACATAATTCTATATAGAAATAAAAATGTTTTATTCCTATTGGGGGAAAAATAAGTTTCAACTACCCCCTCACACTTTACAAAGAGATAATCCAAAATAGAACATGAATGTAAATACAAAAAACTAAACAACAAAATAAATGAAGTTTGAAAAAAATCATGATGAGTCAAGAAAGATACAGGAGAGTACATATATTACTTTATGGAAAGTGAATAAAAGGCAAATAACAGGTAAAACAGTGGTGACATAACTCAGAACAGGAGCTTCCTGTGGGAATGGATATGACTAGAGAGGAACCCCAAGGAACTTTCTGAAATAATGGAAATGTTTTATATCCTAATTGTGGTGGTGGTGGTTGCATAGATTTACACATTTGTCAAAGCTCATTGAATTGTATATTTCAAATGTGAGCTTTTTAGTGTTTGTAAATTATACCTCAATAAAGTTGATTTTTAAAAAGCTGATTTAAAAAGTTCCCCGTTAGGCCGGGCACGTTGGCTCATGCTTGCAATCCCAGTAGTTTGGGAGGCTGAGGTGGGAGGATCACCCGACGTCAGGAGTTTGAGACCAGCCTGGCCAACATGAAGAACCTTGTCTCTACTAAAAATACAAAAGTAGCTGACTGTGGTAGCGCATGCCTGTAATCCCAGCTACTTGGGAGGCTGAGGCAGGAGAATCGCTTGAACCTGGGAGGCAGAGGTTGTAGTGAGCTGAGATCACGCCATTTTACTCTGGCCTGGGCAACAAGAGCAAACCTCTGTCTCAAAAAAAAAAAAAAAAAAAAAAAATCTCTATTGAATAAAGTATATCTTCCTTCCACAGATTTTTTTTTTTTAGGCTTCTAAGTCCATCCTGCATTGAACCCAGAATTTATAAGAGCAATGAGCTTAATTCTTTGTATGGTATAGTTTCCTGACACACTGTCAATGACTATTTAACAAGACAGCTAGAGAGAGAGAGATTTCCTTTCATAATGGCTTCTTTTATTATCATTTTCTTTTATAATGTTATAAAAACAGAACATGATATAGAAACCAGTGGCACTGGGTTTGCTATGAATTATTGATAAACATTTACATTGTTAAGCTGTGAAATGCAGTTCAATATTTTTATTAGATGTTTTCCATAGCTCCTTTTTGATGGAAATACAAAGGAGAGGGAATTATGGTTGAGAAAGCTCAATAAAAATGTAATCATAGTATATAGTTGCCCCACAGTAATAATATGTCCACAACAATATATCAGCTGGCCATTCTAAGCTGGGTTGAAATTCTGAGAAGCTGTGGAAACAAAATGCATTCCAATGGTGAAGAGATGTGTAACCATGAGAAGGTAGGTTGGGGGCTGTTTTAGGGAATTACTGATTCCTGATAATGCCAATATCACTCCTTTTCTTCATTGACTTTAACTTTACTGCTTACACATTGTTTACAAATGATTAAAATTAAGTTGGATATGGGATCATGGTGGCTGGAATTATACTATGTTCAGTGGCTAGCCCTTTGCACCTGAATGTCAATTCAATTCCCACTAAGGCTTAGGGAGAAGTGGATTTAGTCACAAACCCATCATCTTGGGTACAGACAATGGCAAATGACAGTAACAAATAGCCAATAAAAAGTTCAGTTCAAAAGGTTTCCATTAGCAGAAGAATTGGGAGGAAAAGGATGGGTTGCTTTTTGTTTATTTGAACTGTGCCCAGTTCTCTAAGTACAAGGCAACACAGAGTTCCGTAATTATAAATGACTGATGGTGGCTGAATCTTCAAAAACCGCATATTCAGGTTGGCTTCAGTAAGGGGGAAGGTCAGATGATTATCTTGGAAATTATTTGGCTCCTCTCAGACTCTGAAGCCTGAAAAGCAGGCCTGGATTGCTTTAGGAGAGTGGCTTGCAGCTGAGATTTTTCTGGCAAGCAAAACTGTAGTTTTGACTAAATTGTTCAGATGAAGGAAGATGGAAGCTTTCAGAGTTTGTAATGAATAATTCTTCAAAGGCACATGCTTGCCCCTCAGTGGGGCGTAAACAGTTTCATAACTGTTTCTTGGTTAACTTTGAGTGGGATCAGGGTTGGATGTGTGGGCATGGGAAATGGAGTGGGAATATGACCTGGGCTTTGTCTTGGAGCTCATTTCTCTGAAGTAATGTTTTTTGGATTAGATTCCGAGGAATATATTATGATTCTCAGAATATATGTGTTCTGAAAGAAAGGATATCATGGTGAATAAATATGAGAAATGCAACATATGCTTCTCCCTTTTGGCATCTCATAAAATAAATTGGCACCACAACACTTTTTCAGAAATCCTGCTGTAAAGAAATCTGTTCCCTTACCTCTTGCCACTATTCTTGAAGGCCTTGATATCTGTGATGATCTTTCATTTAACTAACAGACTTATTTACTTGACCTCTTTATGGCTAATTATCTTTTCCTCTATCCCACCTCCTTTTTCCATGTTCAAACTTTTGAACTCCCAATGTCAACCATGTCACTGCTGACTATCACCTGCTACTTTTCCAGCTCACCTACCTCATAGTACGTGCTCCAAATATTACAAATGATCCTGTGTTGTTAGTGGGTAAATGTGGGCTTCAGCCCTGGACTGCCATGCTTCAAATCCCAGCAGTAAACAGCTATGGGACTGTGCACAAGTTCCTTAACTTCTGTGTCCTTCAGTTCATTCCCCTTTAAGAAATAAATAATAACAATAATGATAACTATCTCTAAGCCTTGTCATGACAATTTAATAAGTTAATACATATAAAATGTTCCAAGCAGTACTAAGCACATGACATTTGCTCATGAATGTGGAGGCCTCATTGAGCTCTCCATTACCTCCCTGCTGCATGTCCTCACTTTCCTCCTTGGCTGGCATAAATTCCATCATATGTTCCTTCCAGGCATCTTAGCTCCCTCATTCTATTACTCCCTACATATATATGTATGTAGCAAAGCTCCCAACTGATTAGAGACAATTACCGATTTCTTTATGCCTTCACCTGAGCAAACAGATGCTGCTGGAGAGACCCACCAAGAGTCCCAACACTTCTCAATTACAATTCCTCACCCAGCATCTCTAATGGAGCCTTATTACCACTTGGAAATCCAACAACACTTTCCCACTTTTCAACTAATGATCTATTTCCCACGTCATTCTTCCTCTTCCCATTTCCCATGCCACTGTGGACTATTCCTCAGCTAAGGATCTTTCCTAATTGACCTGGAGGAACTGTATGACTGTATCCACTACCAAATCCACCTCTCTGAGTTTGCAACACCTGCCTCTGTGCTCATGTCTGTTTTCTGTTCCCAAAGATCAGAGGCCAGCATCTGCCTTTGGGCTTGATCAGGCCCCCTCTGGGTCCCCTAGTAACCTGGAGACATACCTATTTCCTATCTTTCCTGTAACATCAATGTCTCCCCCTCTCTCATCATTGTTATCATGGAAATGATCTAGTGTTTAGTCTTTAACGACAATGTAAAAGCTTTCTTTGACCAACGTTCCCCTCTACCTACTATCCTATTTCTCAGCTCCCCTTCAGTGTACACCTGTTTTGTAACTTTCATAATGAAAAAATTTCAAACAGGCACAAAAATAGAATTGTATAATGAGCCCCCATATCCTCATCATATAGACCATGTTAACTTTTGGTCACATTTTCTTTATTACTTTTTCAGTTTTTGCTGTAGCATTTTAAAGGAGACATCAGATCTAATGACATTTTACTCCTATTTCAGTTTCTTTCTTAAAAATAAGTGCATTTTCTCGCATAATCGTAACATTATCACATCTACTACAATTAACAAAAATTCCTTAATGTCCTCTAATATCCAGCTTAGCTTCACATTTCCTCAATTATCCTCACAATGTCTTTTTATGTTGGTGGTTGAACCACAAGCCAAATAAGGTTCATATATTGCATTTCATTGTATCTCTTAAATCTGCTTTAATCTAGAACATATTTTTTTCTATGCCATGGACTCATTAAAGATATAGTTTACTTGTTTGCTTTTAAAATGCCCCACACAGTGTAATCCCTAGCAGAGCTCCACTCCCTCATCTGCTCTTCTCCCTTTGCCTGGTTTCCTGCTCCCACACTCCATGAAGAAAACTGTCATGTCTGAATTAACACAGCCAATGGGCATGTCTGTTTTCTTGCTTTACTTGATCTCTCAGCCATCATTTGACAAGTCACCACTCTGCTTCTTGAAACCATCTATTCTCTTGGTTTCTGAGATCCATTCTCTCCTATATTTCCTCCCACCACAAAGGTAGCTCCTTCTTAGTCCTTTTCTGCCCTTTCTTACCATGACTGATCCCTACATACGGGCCTGCCTGAGGGCTTCCCTTTTCTTTCTGCCTTCTCTGCTGAGCTCATCTCTTCCCCATTTAAAGCCCCATGACTTTAAATACCACCGATCCATAGTTAACTCCCAAATCTAGTTCCCTAGCCCAGATTGCTTCCAAAATTCTCAAGTAGAATTTCTAATCTCTTACCTGAATTTCTGTTTAAATATAGAATAGGCATGTCAATTTTAAGTTATCAAAAGCAAACACAGGCTGAGCATGGTGGCTCATGACTGCAATCACAACTCTTTGGGAGGACGAGGTGGGCAGATCACTTGAGCTCACATGTTGACGACCAGCCTGGACAACATGGCGAAAACCCATCTCTACAAAAATACAAAAATTAACTGAGCGTGATGGTGCACGCCTGTAGTTCCAGCTACTTGGGAGGCTGAGGTGGGAAAATTGCTTGAACCCAGGGGACAGAGGTTGCAGTGAGCCGAGATCGCACCACTGCATTCTCCTCCCTTTAACATCTCCACAGACACCACCCCAGCCCAAGATACCATTATCCCTCTCTAGACTTCTGCACCCCTAACTGGTCTTCCTGATTCTACCTTTGCCCCTTTTGACTTCATTTTCCCCACGGCAGCCAGGCTGATCATTCTGAGAATGTCAATGAGAACATGTTAGTTCCCTGTTTAAAACACCCCATGACTCCTCCACCAAACCCATAATAAATCCATATTTCTTCCTCTGACCACCTCTGTGTCCTGGTGTCCTAGCCTTCTCCTCCTGTTTCTCCCTAGTCACAGTGAGCAGGAATCAGAATGTTGCAGATGAAGAACACTAGCTTCGCTGGCGAGGCTGATGAGAACCTTGTAAGCCCATTACAACACCTTACCCAAGCCATTTCTGATATAAACTCCTTAAACCAACAGACATGCCCATTCAGGCTCAGGCACAGATGGTGACCTTCAGGCCTTCCCAGTAGCATCAGTTTTTTCCTGCATTGCTATCCTCTCTTAAAAATGTGACCTTACATATCAACAAAAAAACAACGTTCTTGTTGTTCTCTCTTGGCACCCAATTCTGTTCTTCTTTACCAAGCTTTCCACAGTTTATAATTACGTAGCCAATGCATGCGTTTCTGTGTGCGTATGTGCATTGCCTGTCTTTTCCATTAGTCTGTAAGCTCTAGGAGGAAAGGCTTCATGTTGCTTTTGAATACCTCTCTATATGCAGTATATAGCACAGTGCCTGATATATAAATATTTGTTGAATGAATAAATGCAAAATGTAGTCCCAGGTGACTCAATTAGTATCTGTGCTCTCAGTGGGAATCTTGCACACACTTGGACGAAGAAGACAAAGGGATGCTAGGTGTGTGGGACACAGGAGGGTCACTGAAGATCATTTTAGAGAAAAAATTGAGAAAAACAACCCCTGCTCTTCTGCTTTCCCTAAGAACAAAATACGATGTTTCACAGATGACTAGGATAAGTCTCTAATCCTAATGGTCATAAATGGCCAAGTGCCAAGAGTTTGTTTTTTCTTTTGTTGTTGTTTAAATAGACCTCAGGTGCACACAATTAGATTAATTATAATCTGTGACTCATGACACACTTTCATCATTGGTTAATGTCTGGCCTACTTTCTTTTATTAGTTAATTTAAAATTTTTTAATAAGCATGCACAAATCTACCACCAAAAATAAAAGCTAGGATCTCTCAATAACCTACATCTAACCATATGGTATTTCCTACCAGCAAATCTCCCGCTTTCTTTAATCCAAATTTTATGCACATCATTCTTTTCCCTTCCTTTTCATGTTGTCCTATTGAATATTTATGCATGCCTAAACACAAATTATCTTTTATTTAGATTGTTTTTAAGTTTATATAAAGAACGTCATGCTGTACATAATCTTTTCAGAGTTATTTTTTGTTATTATATTCCTATGATTCATTCAGACTGCTGCATGGAACTGTAAGTCAATTATTTTCACTTCTGTATTATATTTCATTGTGTGACTACTGGGCATTTATTCATGCACTCTCCCATGGAAGAGTATTTGGGCCAATAATATTACCCTCACACAGCGACAACTTTGAGGCTGTCTGTGACCTATGGAATTCAGCTAAGCCAGTGTCTTCTGTGTGTTCATGTAGTGAGAAATGTACTAGGAACATGGGAGATGCCAAGATGCATCAGACACGTGTCTGTCCTTGGCAGGTTCACTGTTTGGGGACAGTGACACAGATACAACCACAACCACAGAGGGCAGAATGTGCTAAATGCGCTATGCAGTGGAGTAGGACAGGGGAGTGTGGAAGGGATTCCACCTAAATTTCTAAAAGGTATGAATGTTGGATTATGAGGTAGACATGTCACTTTCATAGCCTTTGAGTACTCAAAAACTGGAGGGACATTGAAGACAGAAAATATTTCAAGTGGGGAGAACGTGAGAATTTCAAAGGTAGAAGAAGATGCAGAGAATTTGGAAGATTGCGATGTCTTGAAGTGGATAAAGCCCAAGTTACCTGACACAGAAGGGGTACATTTTTTAACAAGTTAAAAATGGAGAAAGGGAGGTAGAAATTAGGCGTTTATTCCACCTGCACTTGAAAGTCACTGGGAAGACAATGTCAACGATTTTGGTGGCTCTGAGGGTGAGTGGGTTTTGATGGGCTTGGGTCGTCTTTTGGACCATTTGCAGGCACACTGAGAAGGGTGTATCTGATAGTCTGGGAGATCCTACAGACACCCTTTTGCCTTCAGTTTCTTCACCCAACAGCTTCCTTGATGTTCTCTACAGGATTTGCGGGCCTGCCTCTTACAGTTAAGAGGTCAGAGACACTGTCTCTGAAGACAGTCTTTGAAGATGGAGACACTGATTTCTGAATGTTCTCTGTTGGGTCTAACACAAGGTTTTTGCTCTAAAAATATTGCCTGTCATAGCACTTTTCTTATGATTTTTTCTTTCTAAAAGAAGTGCTAAGGAGGAAGGAGAATTTTCTTTTTTGTTTATTTTAAAGATTTCTCTTCAGGAAGAAGATGACTTCAACATGCATGTCACATTTTGATGAACAAGGAAAAATAATTAGTAAGAGGAAAAAATAATAAGTAATAAAAATCATAAGAGGTTTAACCTCTTATTGCTTGACACGGAAATACATGCACACTCACACTGGACTACCCAGTGGGGTTAGAATAGGAGATGCTGCCAACTTGTTTTATTTGAGACACATTTGTTTACAGTGAGAGAAGGAAGATGTAATTCCTTTTCTCTAAGTGGCTTTACATAAATCATTTGGAATCATTTTGAAACAAACTATATCCCATTTGTTCTACTATGGGGTTAGATACACTTCACTTTCAGAAGTCTCTTTTTTGGCTTTTGACTGCAAAAGTCCTCAGATTAAAGCTCTATTAACAACTGGGAAGTCAACTCCCATCATGAAGCCTGCATCGTGGGAGTTGACTTCCCAGTTGTTAATAGAGGTTTAATCTGAGGACTTTGCCCCAATTATATAGATTTGAATTCTAATGTGTTTGCTTCTGCTTTGGGACATGAGCCTGTGTGTTTCCGAAGAAGTGGCATAGGAGAAGAAATACTCAAAGGCTCAAATAAGTGACTGAGCCAGAAAAACTGTATTGAAATTAGATTATTCAGTCACAGTGACACCACAGCGGCCCAGAAGCAGCAATTTGTAAATTAATATTTAGAGCTGAGCTGAGCTGGGCTGAAAGCTATGGTGTGATTTGATCTGAAGAAGAGAAATTAAATAGTGTTGAGAGCTCCAGAAAGAGGTAGACTCTACAGAGCTCCAAATCCTCCTGTGGGCAGGCACAGGGCCTGCCACATTTCTCAAAGGCCTTTGCTGGATATTGACTGGTTCCTTTGGCTTAAATCATGGGAGTATTTCAAGGTAAAAGGCCATGCAATGTCCAAGAGAATGAGAAGAGCAGAAGGACTTAGCAGTTAAAAGCACAGGATTCTAAGACACTCATGTCTGGGTTTGCTGCTGACTGTGAACGACCCTGGGCGTTTTGCATAAGCTCTCCATACCCCAGTCTCCTCTTCTTCAAGAAAGAGATAAGCAGTCTACCTCGTATTTCTTAATTCTTATCAAGTGACTATTTTTTACTATTCGCTCCCCTGTAAATATAAGTTCCACAAAGATGGGGAGCTAGGGTATTTTATGCACTGCTGCATTGCAAGTGCCCAGGACAACTGAATGCTGAATACAGTTATTTTGAATGAATGACTGAATGTATCAATAGATTTGCTCTATGAATTCAATGAGTATACTTTTGATACAGTGTCTAGTAAATTGTGTGGCACATACTAATTTGTCTGATAAGTGGTGGCCTAACATTTTCTCTCTACTTATCTCTCTCCATTTCTAGAAAGGGACGTAGATCCCTGCTTAAAAACTGCAGGAGAAGATCTCTGTTTGCACTAATGATGACTGTGATTTCTCTGATGAAAAGTGAGGGTGGGGACCCAGCATTTTCTAGCACCATCCAGGAATAGGTATTATCTCATTTCTCTTGAATCTCATTCACTCCCAGCCTGGAATCTTTTTCTTAGCTGCACACTTTGCTCAGTTCCACCTCTCACTTTAATTCTTACTCTGGGCTCTGCCCACAATGGCTTGTCTTCTCTCTCCCCTCAGTCAGCTTCTTCTGAGTATTAGTTCTTTTGGACACAAGCTCACATAGAATAGGCACTGTATGGGCCTCTCAGAGCAGAGCGACACAGGCCATGAATACAGAGGCTTGCTCTACTTCAAATAGAGACTTCTCCATTGGCCAAAACTGATTGAATTCCTGTCTAATGTTCAGCTCAGTTCGAGGTGCAACTTTGAGAAGACCAAGATCAGGTGGAGATCTGCTGCTCTGGGATTCGGCCTAAAAGAAGAGAGGAACTCCAAATACTAGAGGCTTACCCCTTAATACCTGAATCTGTGTGCATCTTTCTTTCTCTATAGCGATTGTTTGAGTGATGCCCTAGTCCAGATAGGTTGTCAGATTTATTCCCATACATGCCAAGGAGCTGCTTCCACTTGGCGTGCTGAGAGGGCTCTGCAGGGTGACAGGAAATCAGAGTTCTTAATTTACCTTGAGGACTTCATGGATTTTCTAATGCAGTCATAATAATCCATTTTTCTTTTCAAAGCAGTGTATTCTTTTCATGGAAATATTACATAAAACCCCAATGCATAGAAAACAAAGTGAGCTGTTCCAGATAGTGTATACTGCAGGAGAGGCCAGAGGTCTCAGACTCTTGCCTTTTGGCCTTCCTTTTTACTACATAATTTTCCCTTTTCATGGAACTCAGAGGTCATGATTTATACTGTAGAATTCAAAGCAAAGAAAAACAAAACAAAAGGCTACAAGAGCCAGGTGAGATGGTTTCGAAGTGACCTCAGGTTAGCCGAACTCTTTTATGCCCAGCCCTGTATACACCTAATTTTATCCAATCTTCCCACTCACCCTTTGAGGTAGGCTTTGATAGCCACATTTCACAGAGGAAGGAACCGAACCAAAGGGAGACTCAGGATTGTATTCATTACTACCCTGCCTTTAATGCCAAGATTCAAACCCAGATCTTTTTGACTTCAAAGCTAGAGTTTGGGTCCCCACCTTACTTCCAGCTCCCAAACTCTATTCCTCCTGGAATGGGCCATGGTAAAACTACTCTCAAGAGCATGGAGGCAGAGGATGTTTTTAAGATCACAGTTTTCCCTCTTGGTCATTTTTGTCCCTCAGTAGGCCTTATCCACAGCAACTCTGAAGGCCAATGTGTTTGGTAAAGAGCAAGTCTGAGCCACACATACAGGGTATGAGTAAGACATGAGAACAAAATAGAGGAAGAAAAAGGCTCTAGGATTTGCCCAAGTTTACAAAATCAGTACAAAAGACATTAGACCTCCAACCCCAAAACTTTGTTCCTAAGTCTTATGTCTCCAAAACAAAAGCAAATATTTTGCCCAACCAGAGCCTGGTGGTTTATACATGCCCCAGAGACAGAGCCATTGAGAAGCCCTGGAAAACAGCCTCCTGTTAGAGATGGTCACCTGCAGACAATGCAGGAGGGGACGCAGGGGATGCGTAGCCCAACTCTGTACTGTTTCTGCTCTCCAGATGCTCAGCTGCCAAGTGTGGAAGCTGCTCTCTAATGGGAGCCCTCAGAAATGGCACAATTGAGGCCTCCAGTAATGCAATCACTTCTAATCAGCATTTAATGAGGATACGAGCAGCCTCAGCTTACCCCTGTTTCAAAGAGGCAACTACACATAAACCTCAATTACTTGGACATTTAAAAATAAATTTCAAATAAAATGTCCAGGTGATGGAACTAAAGGGATTAGAAAGATCTGGATGTGTGCACAGAGCTGGCATGCCTTGTCAATGCAATTGAGGTAGGCAGCTCCTGTAATGTAATAAAGCTGGCCGGCTCTGTGCCCCTAGGGGTAGAAGGAGACTAGGTCTAATTTTCCATCTCCCTCAAGAAACAGAGGAAGATTCCAATGACAGAAGGAAGAGGACATCTCTGTATTTCTGCCCATTCAGGCTGTTTTCAGAATCTTGTCTTCTTCTCATTTTATAGTTGTGAAGAGGAAACGTAGCCTCAGGCTATACAACTCAAGGTCTCTGCCCCAACCTGGCCTCCACCTGTACCACCAAATCAGATACATTACTATTTTTTATAGGTGATCATGACTTTTTTTTTTTGCCAGTCATGTCTACTTATCTTCCCCATCAACCTGCTGGTAATTTAGGTCAATAAACTTTTATTGACTATGCACCATGTGTCAAGTGCTTTTCTGGGCAAGCAGGGGCACAAAGGTGAGGAAGTTATAGTCTCTACCTCAATTTACAGGGGAGAGGAAGGGATGAGGCCAACTTCCCACCTGATCTGGATGTATGGTCCTGCGAAACCAAGTCATTAATGTCCTTAGTCCACAAAGCTCTTTCACACCTCGAGTTTTAACACATGTGGAGAAGAGACAGCCCTGGGGCTCAGCTGTTTAGCTATTCCTTTGACTGTGCAAGCTTAAGACACTTCTGATAATTTCCTCTTTAGTTTCTTTGCTAAATCTGGTAGGAGTTAAATTCAGTTGAGGGGAAATAGGGGAGAGACGGTGGGGGGTAGGGAGTTGGGGAGAGATAGCAAGGGGAGAGATGCCAGATGTAGGTGATGGGGAAGAAGGCAGCAAATCACACTGCCACGTGTGTACCTATGCAACAATCTTGCATGTTCTTCACATGTACCCCAAAACCTAAAATAAATGGAAAAAAAAAGTCTGCAATGCGCAACCAGAGAAACACTAATACACAGGATAGTACCATGAGTAATAATCACCATAGCTAGCATTTAATGGACAAGCATTAAGTGCTGAGTACTGTGCTATTCAACTTATGAATTAATGAAGGAAGCAGTAGGATAGTAAAGCTGCTTCAAAGAAAAATTAGAGGAAGAAAATGCATATAAGTTGGTCAGTCAAAGGGATATTAAAATAAATTTGCTCATAGATAAAAAAAAAATGGGTTGATGTCTTACAGGGAAGTGAAGCTGTAGCTTTCTGGTTATCTTTTATCCCTTACAGAAACTAACCAGAAGATCTATAACTTCAGAGCATCTGGTCTTTAATCAGATGGGAAATAGCCAGTTGAAACACAAGCACATTCTCCTAGGTCAGGGGTCAGCAAGCTCTTTAAAATGCCAAGTAGGAATACTTTTGGTTTTGCAGGTCACAGGATCTCTGCTGAAACTACTTAATTCTAACATTGTAACATGAAAATAACCTTATACAATACATAAACAAATGGATATGGCTGTGTTCAAATAAAACTTTTCTTAAAAAACATATGGTTACCAGTCATAGTTTGTCAATTCCTGTCCTAGATAATATGAATTTTGGGGAGCCAGTTAATGGTGACATATAAGGGACATGCAGTTTTCCTCTTGCTTTATCTCTAATTTTTTACTCATTTTTCTTAAGAGCACTAAAATGCGAATGGAGGCTCCTGGATTCGCTGATACAGTGTCTTGCCCCATCTCTCATCTACACAGATACAGTGGAGGCTTCATGTTTATTCACATGGACCACTTCCTCTCCCTGCCTAATCTTATTAGAATTGATGGGAACACAGCTGGCACCTGACCCCGCCTCCAAATTTACAATGGTGCTGATTCCTGCCTCAAGCTGGTTGCTGTCTTGAGTGGAAGAGGTATATAACCTCTAGGGATGAGTTTTTTCTGCCTTTCATTATCTATACAGGGAAGGTAATAATGTACCTATTTCATCGGGCTGTTATGTAGTTTGAATGTAGTACCGTGCTGTGTGTAAAGCATCTGGCTTGCAGCAAAATATGTGCACTGTAAAGATTACTTCTCTTATCTTCAGGATTCCTCCCTTGTTCTCATCTCCGGTGACTTCAATGCTAAGTGGCTTTAGCATTGACACAGGAATTACACTGATAACACAGCTCTGCCTTCTCTTTGCTGGGGTTCAGTGCCCTTTCTCCTCCATGCTGCTGTTTTATTTCATTGTTGATGTCTAACCTTTGACTTTAATTCACATACTTCTAGTAACTTTGTGCCTTATGGTGGAGTAAGTGTGCTATCTGCTCTATTTGCTTCTGTGAACAAGAAAGAGCAGGGGAGCTATAAGGACCAAACACTGATTGAGCAGTCTTGTGGCTGAGGGCTTTATATAGGCCATCTTTAATCCCCACAACCATTATTCCTATTTTATAGATGAGGAAACTGAGGCTCAGGAAGGCTTCAGTCACTGGTCCAAGATTGTCTTTCTAGAAAGTGTCTGAGGGCTCGGATTCCAACCCAGGCCTGACCAACCATAAAGATAATGAATGATTTCATCCACTATAAAGGAGCACCTCAAAGTGCTCTTCATTTGGCTGAAATTTTGCCTCTTAGTTGCTTCTCTTTCTTTGGCAAAACTGATCCTCTGTGGTTGTTTTTTCCAAAAGGAAAAAAACCAATCATTTTTCAGTGCCTAAAATTAAACAAGAAGCTTTTAGGATGATGTGCTCAGACACTTCAGCAGCTCACATCCCATTTTGCATTCTTGAGCAAGTCAATAGGCAATGTCCCCACTGTGGATTTCTCACTCCTCTGGAAGTGCTTTTCAGTATTCTTACCAGGCTTTGCTCTGAACATGACAAGAATTCAGAAGCCAGAGTCACATAAAAGCAGGATGCATAGCCAGATCATTCCAGAAGGTTTATGTCCATGCCCATCAAAATGTGGCTTTACTCCTTTAACAGTTTATGTCTGCATGTCTGCTCACAGGAGAGCATATCCCATGACAGCTGGGACCAGCCATTGAAGTAACCTGGAGAAACAACAGGATAGGTAAAAGATGATATGAACTTTTTGTAGAGGATACTTGCTCTTAGCTGCTGTACATTGTAACATCCTACCTATTTTTAAGAAATATGGTAGGATGAAGTCACTGCTACTCTTCCCCCAATCCCTATTACAGATCTCGCTCCACATCCCAGTTCCATGGCAGGTTATGTCATGTGACATACATAGACACATGGTCATGTGACATAAACTGGCCAATCAGATTCTCCCACCAAGGATTTCAAATCTCAAGAATGTGATACATCTGTACAGAAGCGGTCAGAGATGAGTCCTGATGGCTGTGCTGGAGTTTAAAGTTTAATGGCAGAGTGGTAAGTATCCAGGAGTGTCAAGGCTGGTGGCAGAAGTTCAAAAAGACTGTTCTTGTCACAGAATCTTAATGGTGCCCATCCTCCTTTGGTTTCTGCCCATTTTTTGAACTTTGTTTCCAGGATCTTGTCACTATTCTGAGTTTTCCAATACTTTCTAGGAAATTCTTGTTCTACTTAAGCTAGTCTGATTTGGTTCTCACAGGTGGCAACTAAATACCCTGAGTGATATGCTTTTCAATGTCCATCTGCAAGGCCTGGGTCCCTGGGCATATTACCATTCTCATTCAAAGGTGATTCACTCAAAAGAGGTCATCAGCATTTCCATTAAGTTGGAAGAAAAAGACAAAACAGCTCAGAACTTTATACATATTTTTAGAAACTTAGCACCAAGCAGTTATTTTGGTCATCACTTTAATTTTGCTAATCTACTAATCCAAGGGAGAGGTACACACAGGAACCCAGAGAAGGACTTTTCTTCCTGCCTGTCATCAAAATAAAAGTTTCAATAATCTCCTATCAATGCCTAGCTTATTTCTTTCATAGGAATAGAAGATTTGAGAAGTGCATTGGGTCAAAGTCTGCTGTTGTATTCGTTAAATAAATAAGCTGAAACCCAGGTTCTTAGTGCTTGCTTTTGTTCCAACCTGTCCTAGATGTCTTCATTTCATCCTAGTCACAAAGTGATGAAGGAAACTGACATTTATTGAACATTTGCATGATTCAATTTATTCCTTAAATCTGCATGGTGAGGTAGGTATTATTATACCCATTTCTTAGTGGAGGAAAGAGGCTCATATAGATGAAAGAACTTGCTCAGCCATGGTGCTCACAACTGTGCAGCCAGGATTAAAAGTAACTCCAAAATCCATGCACTGTCCATTCTCACAGTTTTGGGAAAACTGAAGCCATTGTTACTGATAAATTCAACCACAGATTAGACTATCCTGGCCAAAAGAAAGAATCTGCTTTTGCCAAGTAATGCATGGAACTATTTTAATTGAACTACATTTCATTTTGAAAAAATAATCGTAATGAATATACAGATTGCCTAACACAGAGTATGTAGTAAAAAAATATATTAAATTAGATTAAATGATTTCTGACTTATTAAGAGGGAAAACAGTAACAGATGTAGAAATAAATAATCCAGGCTGGTGTGTGGTATTTTCCATATTTTTCAGTTTGTTTAGTTGCTTGGCAAAAATAAAAGTCCAAATTCTTTCTGGGATGTTTCATAACTGATAGATGAACTTGGCTTAACTGTTGATCCATAGAGAGTGATTAGAAATACCAATAGCCTCAGGGTTAAATTTCCCAACTTTTGTTGTGGAAATATTTAGTCAGCTAATAATCTCTCTCCTGCTGATGACTTTGGCAGGAACTGCACCCCTTGTTTTTAAAGAAACACAGAAATAATTCTCAAGGAGGATTCATACCTGTCTGATGCTCTGGAAGAGCTGGAATGACGATGAAGTAGAATTACATGCAGGAGGGAATTTAAATTACTTGCTGAATGTAATTAAAGCAAAAAAAAAAAACACTATAAACACAAGAATGTGCATCCATGATGTGAATAAATTAAGCAGAAAGTAAATTCATGTGTAAAGACCCAAAGGACTGATTGGAAATATTTTTATTTTTATTTTTCTGGAGTCTTGCTATGTTGCCCAAGCTGGCTTCAAAATCCCAGGCTCAAGCAACCCTTCCACCTCAATCTCCTAACTAGCTGGGACTACAGGTATGTAATACCATAGCCAGCCTGGAAATTTAAAAAATGTGATCTCTGCCAGGGAGAGTCAATGCAGCTTAAAAATATTTCTATTTGAGGCCAGTTCCATTTATCCATCCATCAGTCCTGAATACATATTGCACTTCCATTGAGGAGAACAGAAAGATGTGAAGACAGGCTGTTCCCCTTGAGGAGCTCAATGTAAGTAACACAATTTATTCTTTGCAATTTTTAAGCTAATATTTATTTAGCATTTACTATGCAACATGCACTATGCTTAAACAGCAGGAAAAAAATCCCATTCGACTTTCACAACTACCCCATGAAAATATTGTTATCCCCATGTTCCTTCCAGGAAACTGAGGTGCAGAAAAGTCACATAATATATACATATACAGTGAGCTAATGAGTCCAAGTCCATCTGATTCCAAAATCAAGGGCATACTTTTAAGTACTGTGCTATAATGTCAGTTTATATAGGCACAAAATCAGAACATGAACTAGGTTCTATATCTGGCAAATATTGATAGTTATATTTTTAGAATGTGAAAATTATAATCCTTATAAGGGGGATATGTGTGTGTGTGTGTGTGTGTGTGTGTGTGTGTGTGTGTTTCCTGAAGAATTAGTATAAACTCTTGCAGAGAGGGTTAAGGAAGAAAAAGTATGGATCAAGAAGTGCTTTATGAATTCTTGGCAGTAAGTCTGATCCTTAAAAAAATGGATAGAAGGAGACTATCTGCTAAGAGAGAACAGTGTGAGCAAAGGTGTGGAGAGAAAAATGTGTTCTAAGGGCTTATGAATAAGAGGGCCATCCAGAAAGTATTATTGAAGTACCTGTCTTGCATCCAAATAGATCTTCTTTGGTAGCTAAAAGTCTAAACTTCCAGCATTTGAGAAATACTCTGTTTGACATTAGAACTTCCAGTCTTTATTCTGTAAACAAGAGTGTCCTATTAAACACCAGAACTCCTAGGAGGGCTGATTAAGCAATTTGTTCTCAATTATGAAATTATAATCCTGGCAAGAAAAAGATGGCATGTTGACGTTCTTTTTCAGGCACTATTTCAAAGATATAGACAACATTAAAGGGGACCAACAAGGGCTGGTTAAGAATCCCAGGGAATAGCAACAGGGAAGCTTCCATCCCTCCTCCTTCCTCCCTTGGTGAGGCGGGAGCCGTTCCTGGATCCCCAAGAGAGCTGAAGATGCAACTCAGGTTGCAGATGTGGAAACAGGATGCCCATCAGGAGTTGAGTGGACTTTGAAAGGGGAGCCCAGGCCAGCAGAGAAAGAGATGAAAACAAATACACTAAGCTCTCCTCCTGCCTTTCTGTGTGCTGATTGTGTCTCCCACTGGTCAGACCCAACAGGAAGCCAGAGTACAAAGGCATGCAGCTGAAGCAATTGAAAGATGACAAAAAGGGGCCCTCCAAGGGCACAAAGCAGGCTGGGGAAGGGTGGGGAGAAGATCTGGAAAAGCAAATGGAGAATGGTCTGCCCGAGGGCTTACAGTGGTCAGGTGGGACAGAGGTCATGTGTCACTAATGGCATTTAAAGTAATGAGCGTGCAAATTAATTTATTTTAGTTTTGTAAACTAAGGCAGTATTCATTTGACATCATCCCTTGTAGTAGCTTTCTCCAACTCACCTAAATTTAGATTGTCTTTTAAGTTTATGAGAGAAAAGGGCAGTGGTATAGCCGGTGGGCTGGGGATTATCCATGACCCTTCATGCACTAAGCAGTGGGTCTGATGTGAGTGGCATTCATCATGTGTATTGTACAGAGAGAATGGGGGATCATTGCTTTGACTCAACCAGCCAGCCTAAGGTGGGAATTGATAGTTGATCAGACCTCTTCTCCACTAGTGATGGACGAAGGAAGGGAGAGTGAGGAAGCAGAAAGAAATGTGTGTGATCAGAACATTGGGAAAGGGAGTAGGGAAGAAAGACGGGGCAAAACTAAAAATACAACAGTGTTAAGATTTTGCCTAGAGTTGCCGCTGTTAGGGTAAGAAGGCTCCTCCCTCTCTGACTCAACCATGTGAAGCCAGTTGTAATCAGGTGTGGAGAGCAGCGTCTAGCATCATGTTTTCTGTTTGGGGACAGGGGGTGATCACACACACACACACACACACACACACCCTCCTCAGAGTCAATTTTTAAAAACAGTACAATAATGAATTCAAGCTGCTGTTGTAAACAGAAGGTAGAGAGAAGGCTGTTTGGAGAACAATTCTCTCCCTTATCTCTGAGTGATACGGAGAATGTCCAAGAGTGGTGTGTGTGTATCTGTGTATGTGCATGTGTGTGCACATATGTACAAATCTCCCTCTAAGCTCTGAGAACACGTTTGCCAGAGAATTTGGGAGATGGAAGTTCAAAAGTGCTGCTTTTATGCTCATAATCATCTATTTCCTCATTAAAAATTGGCTCTTATATGTCATTACTGGCTGGCTATTAAATGGCTTCTTGAGGCAATTTTGAGACTTTCTTTCTCCACATCACATGGACACACGCACGCACAAATGCACAGTTAGATGCATGATTGTATGCATAATAAAACTTGAAAACTTAACTGCAGTACACTGCACAAATCAAATAAGGCAAACATATCCTTGGCCAGACTTGAAGTAAATGCTAGAGTTTTCCCAGAAATAAACAGTTCCATAATAACGGAAGGGAAAAGAAAATAAACTAAAACTTCTAAGTCCATCTTTATTACATGGAAAGTCCACTAAAGTTTTCTTAAGAAGCTGATACCAAATCCTAAAAATCCACTCTGGATTCTGAGGGTCAGCTTTCCATCCCAAGTCATTACTTACTGGGGCAGCATTTCCATTATCCATGTTGAGCCATGGCTTATAGATAAATAAGGAATTTAGAATCTAGCATTTGAATTCATTAAGCTGCTTCCAGTACGTAATTTGAAACTCTGAGAAATGCCAAAAACATAATTACCAATCCAAATAGCTCTTTTTATCTGAATAAGTAAAAATAGAGATCAGTATCTGGTTAATGGAGATCTTTTCCTATTATATTTTTAATGTGTGACATGGACTGTAATGCTTACCTTGTATCATTACATTGTCACTATCATTGGAAACATTCTGTAGAGAAGAGCAGATAATTGACTTGAAATGTGCTAGTAAGGAGAGATGTCGTCTTCTGCAGATACTGGGCTTGAAACTTGGGGAACTCTTTGGAGTCTGTTGAGTCTCTCCCTGGATTTTCCTGAGGTTTTCATTCAAATGTAAATGATTCCAGGAGGCTCTCTCCATAGGAAAGAGGCCTAGAGAATTTGTCAGGACTTCAAGAGAAAACAAACAAAAAATCTTACTGTATCTCTTGCTTAAACATATACTGTGATCACAACCAATTTTGGTTCACATATTCTCCAATTTCCCCAGAATAAGATTAATTTTGTCCCTTCCAGACAACTTGTAGGGTTCTTACAAGACCCAGAAAGATCCAAACTGTACTTCCAAATCTCAGGAACCACTGGAAGGGCAGTGGGTCAAAAGAGTCAGGGTCTGCAAACAGTGTGTGAAATCAATACTGGCTCCACATCTTCCCCATCAAGGTCACCTGTCTCCAGTAACCCAAGCTCAAAACTTGAGGCTGCTTTGATTTCTCCTCATCCTCTTTCAAAGGAACTTAGTGCTCAAGTCCTTATCACTGCATGCCACAGCTTGCAGTTGATCTCAACAGGTGAGCCATGGCGTGCCAGGGAAGCACTGGTTGAGTGTCCGGCTAACTCTTATTCCATTTCTCCTCTCTGCTAGCAGAAGCCATGTCCCCCTCTAGAGGCTAAACATGCCAGGCCTGGCTTTCTCAGTTTCCCTTGCAGCTAAGGCATGGCAATGAGACCCAGCCCTAGCCAATGGACCAAGTCTCTTAGGAGAACTCTGGAAAAGGTTTTCTCCTTCCAGTACAAAGAGACGCACTATGCACACTTAAGGATGGTTAAAATTAAAAGGACTGACAATATCCGACATTGGAGAAGATGGGGAGCAACGAGACGTTTTCCACATTGCTGGTCCCAGTGTGAAACGATCCAAACACTTTGGAAAAGAGTTTGTTAGTTTTATACAATGTCGAATATATATAAATTGATCCAGCAACTTCACTCCTAGGTATTTAGTCAAAAGAAATTAAAACACAACTATGAAATGCTGCACATGAGTACTAAAAGCAGAGCATATTCATAATAGCCCCAAACTGGAAACCCAAATGCACACCAACAGTGAATGGATACACAAATTGTAGTTTTCTCATAAAACAGAATACCAAGCATGAGTAAAGAATACCATGAATGAATCTCATGAACTTTCTGAATAAAGAAGGTAGATACAAAATAGTAAATAATCACATTTCCATAAAATTACATGAAAGGCAAATCTAATCTATAGTGACAGAAAGTCAATCAGTGCTTGTCTGAAGCTGGAGGTAGTAAGAGTGGGCACAGGGAACTTTTGGGGGTGACAGCAATGTTTTATATCCTGATTATCTTATTACATGGATGCAAACATTACTGAACTATATACTTATTATAGTATAGGTACGCTTATCTATAAATTTTATCTCAATAACACTGATTTTTTTTTTAAAAAAAGAGAGATAAAAAAATAAATAATCAGACCACCAAAGCCTTAGAACTGTGAAACTGAGTTTCAGAGGTGGTTTGAATTATTGTTGAATTTTGCATTGAATTATATTTAATGGTTCAATTTCAGAATAACATATTATCAATAAGACTCATTATTTCTGACATTTCTTTTAATATTTTTTATGTTTGAGCTCTTATTACATGCTGAGTTCTCTCTCTCCTTTAATCCGTACTGTCTAAAGTAAGGATTACTTCAGTGATTATATCAGCTAAAAAAGCAG
Source organism: Sapajus apella (assembly GCF_009761245.1). Taxonomy (NCBI): domain Eukaryota; kingdom Metazoa; phylum Chordata; class Mammalia; order Primates; family Cebidae; genus Sapajus; species Sapajus apella. The sequence continues at coordinate 14,956,400 of NW_022436953.1, forward strand.
GAACTGCTTTAAACTTCTGAGCATGAAGAATTTGATTCGGGAAACTGGTTATAGCAAAATGAGAGAGCTAAGAAGGCAAAAAGGGTCAGTGAGGCAATGCAGAGATTAGCAGTAGCAGGAAGCTGCTACTCCCTCTGGGGCTGGAGGCAGAATTGGGAGAGTTGGAGTTACCAAGTTCAGAAGCAAGACTCTCAGAGAGAGGGTCCACCCTGCATAAGCTGGAGCTCTGGAAGAGATACTGCTATTGTCAGAGGCACAGTGGGAAGTGGAGAGAGTGGGAGAAATACCTTGACGTGTCTCTGACTCCTACCCTTCTGCCTTTTGCCAGTGTGTCCCATGGGTTAGACCAGCCCAGGAGCCAAAGAGCAAGGGTGCCTAAAAAAATGTGGTTCCCTTCAACGCAGAGCAAAGCCAGAGGAGAGAGAATGAATCCATTGAGGGCAAATAGACACTGACCGACACAAATGTCTTTGTTTTATCAACTTCCTTGACTTACTCTGTGACTGCCGCCTTAACAGTTCCCTCTAAAATAGAGGCAGCTGGTAAGTAGACCCTGTAAGAGGAGCAATAGCTCAAGTTGATGTTTTTAGCGTCCCTTCCTTTAATCCTAAAAAGATGAAGAGATTCGAGCCAAGGCAATAAAAACAGCTGGCACTTATCTCTCAATAGCTTCACTGGGGTGGAATATACCAGCCAATTCACCCAAGAATCCACCAGATGACATTTTATAAAGTATGGCATGCATTAGGCATCAGCTTTAGGTATTTTCCCAATGGCAACGTTCAGGCACGTGAGTGATGAGGGCACAAATAGAGGCATGTTACGGACTGAATTGTGTCCTCCCTCAAATTCGTAAGTTAAAGTCAAGATAGGCACTTTAAGGAGATAATTAAGGTTTAATGAGGCCAAGCGTGGGGCCCTAACGCAGTAAGACAGATGTCATAAAAAGAGGAAGAGACATGACATGAGGGGCACATGTGCACAGAGAAAAGTCCATGTGAGAACACAGCGAGGAGGCCAGCCAAGGAGAAAGGCCTCAGGAAAAGCCAAACCCGCCAACAACTTGGCCTTGCACCAAAGTCTCCAGACTTTAAATTTCTTCTGTTTAAGCCACCTGATTTGTGGTATGTTGTTATGGCAGACCTAGCAGATTCCTACAAGGTACCGAGCACAATATATCCAACAAGAGTCAAGGCTCTTTGCTGTTTTCAAAGACGGTTCCAGGAGGTCACCTGCATTGAACTACCTATGCCCCAAAATTATTTACCAGGCAACCAGCTTGTTTCTATACTCAGAGATGAGGCTTAAATACATACCCATGGGAGAAAATCATGGCAATGATCCAAATTTGTACATAGACACAAATGATCTTCTTGAGAGTAAGTTGTAAGCAGTAGGGGAAAGACAGAATGAAGGAACTGGGTATTAAAAAAGGGGTTTCAAAGAGGTGTGTGGTGGGGGGAGGGAATTGCAGACACTGAAAATAAAAATTTTCCAAGTTTACAAATTTGCCCTGTTGGCCTGGCTGAGATCATGGTTAATGATTTTTTCTTCTTTATAGCTGTGATTTTTAAAAAGGGTTCAATAGCATATAGAGCAGCAGATTAGCAAGCTATTTTTTTGACATGTTTCTTTCTCCAGACCATTTTACATAGAAAGTTACTAAAACAGTCTACTTGGGATGTTTTTTCTTAATCTTACAATTCTTGATTGATCAAGACACAACAGTTCTGTGTCAGTATAATTATGAGAATATTGTTTAATGAAAAATCTTAAAATGATGTCCAAATAAACCAACGATGCTCAGGTAGGCCATGACAGTTTGGGGATCCCAAGAGCTTCTGTGTGATTGCCTTTGATGAAAGTAGTTTTAAAAAGTGAATGAATATTCTGCAATTGGCATTGCTCTCAGGTCCTCCCTGGGTCTGAGCAGCAATTCAGGATCGGATTCAGATTAACAGTTTCACATTTTTCCCTGGAAACAAACCCAAGTCCTGTAAGTCACAAGTGAACTCAATAAACACAAAGAGGGAGTATATTGGGATCTGGGGAAGATAAGCAGGGTTTTCTGGTGAAGGATATCTTAGGAGGAAGCAAAGGAGAAAACTGTAGCAAGGCTTGAAGCCCTACTGAAGAGAAATCTATGCGCAGAAGCACTAGGTTACTTCCATCTCCAGAAACCAAATTCGGTAGTTTCTGATGCAATTCATCCGTATCTTTCGGAGACTTGCTACTCAACGTGTAGTCCCAGATCAGCAGTATCAGCAAACCTGGAAGCTCATTGGAAATATAGGCCCCTAGACCTATCAAATCAGAATCTGCATTTCAACAAGGTCCTCAGATGACTTCTATGCCCATGGAATTTTGAGATGCAATTCTCTAGAGTATTGTTCAGCCAGATGGATGTGGAAGGCATTGCATCATTCTGCCAGGGCTTGATTGCACATGCAAGGCTTTCATTCCCATCATGAAGAATAAAGCTGAGGGGAAAAGACGTAGAGAACAGAAACAGGACTGAGGGTGTCTCCTACCCAACAACTCTCTCCCTCCAACTGTGCCAGGCCATTTTTCAGAAGCGGTAGTGAACAGCACCTACTGAAGTTGCAATGGCGTGCCTAGACTATGGGGCAAGGGCTCCCTGACTGCCACTGAAGCTATTGTCAGAAAATGCACCACTCTGGGTAACTGGTGCAGGGTTCACAGAGTTCTTTCTTCTCCCTTTCCAATCCTGTTTCTCTGGTCTCCCCTATGCCTGCAAGAGGTGAGTACCAGTTGGTTGTTACTGCCACCCCGTATTTAAAACCCAACACCAAACACGTTGCCACTGCTGTTGGGGAGACCATTATCAGTGCTAAGGAACTTGAAGTCATAAGCTAAAACTGTCAAGTAAATTAATAGATTCCAGACTTGAGGTGATCGCCACTTGGAAATCTTATAGCATTTTAGTAGAGATTGAAATAAGTCTTCCCAAAATTCCTATGTTGAAGTCTCAATGTGATTGTATTTAGAGATAGGGCTTGTAAGAGGTAAAGATAAATAAGGCCATAAAGGTTGAGTCATGATCTGATAGGATCTTATAAGAGGAGGAATACACAGAAATCTCTATCTCCATGTGCACTTACTGAGGAAAGACCATATGAACACACAGTGAGAAGCAGGCTGCCTGCCAGCCGGGAAGAGTCCTCACCAGAAACGCACCATGTGGTACCCTAGTCTCGCACTTCTAGCCTCTAGAATTATGAGACAACAAATTTTTGTCATTTAAGTATCCTGAGAAAATTTAGACATACTGCCCCAAGAAAAAGGACTGTTGGAGCCTAGATTCCTAATAAGAAAGGAAATTGTTCCAAATTCAAAGTTTATCTGCTGACATTGGGAGTGGTAATTTTTTTTGCTAATGACCTGTTGCTATGCATAACTTCTGAAGAAATGTCCATTGTGTTCAATAGTAGTATGTACTATGCATGCTTTTTACTACTTGCTGAAATTCACACACTGGGGGAGGAAGGATGTATCAACACTCACACTACAGATGAAGTAACAACACACACGCTGGTCCATTTATGGTCTAAAGCCTGATTTGTTTAGGACTGAGAGGTTTTCTGCGACACAGAACTTTCAGTGTTGAAACCAGAAAAGTCCCAGGCAAACCAAGACAAGATGATTATCCTAAATTGGCTAAGTTTCACCTGTTGGAAGACCAGTAGTGACATGTAGTGATAAAATGGAGCATTTGTTAAAAGGGAGTAAGCACCCTGGACTAGAGCCCTGGTCTAATTTTACCATTGTGTATCCCACTACTTCATCTCTCTAGGTCTAATTCTCCTCCCTGGGAAATGAGGGACTAGATTATTCCTAAATGATGTTCCAGTTTCAATATGCTACAATGTTTGATTTGTGGGTTATTCTGTCAATCGAGAGTTGAGGAGATCCAATTGTATTAATCCACAAAATAATCTAAGAAGAAGAAATTTCTGAGCTAGGTGCAGCAATATAACTGTGCCTGTTACTGCCTTTATGGAACTTGCTCCCTACTGAGAGCAAGAGATGATAAACAAGAATCGATATGACAAGTGCTGAGAAAGAAATAAGAAAGTGTTCTGATAGACAGTGATTGGATCTCTTCTCAGAACAAGGAATGTTATTTTAGCTGACACACTGGCAAACCTGGGAGCTCATTAGAAATATGGAGCCCCAGACCTATCAAATCAGAATCTGCATTTCAACAAGATCATCAGATGACCTCTATGCCCATGGAATTTTGAGATGCAGACCTTTAAAGAGCCAAACATGAAAAACTGGGAAGGGATAGTGTTTTAGCCTGTTCTCACATCACTATAATGACATACCTGAGACCGAGTAATTTATAAAGGAAAGAGGTTTTAATTGACTCACAGCTCTACATGGCTGGGGAGGCCTCAGGAGACTTAAAATCACGGCAGAAGGTGAGAGAGAAGCAAAGACCATGTCATACATGGCGGCAAGCAAGAGAGAGCAAATGAGCAAAGGAGGAAGAGCCCCTAATGAAACCATCAGGTCTCGTAAGAACTTACAATCCAACAGCAAGGGGGGAACCGCCCCCATGATCCAATCACCTCCCACCAGGTCCCACCCTTGATACATGGGGATTATGGAAATTACAATTTGAGATGACATTTTGGTGGGGGCACAGAGCCAAACCATACAGACAGGAAAGATCAAGCACATAAGATGCTTCAATGGGAGAGATCGTGAAATTAAAGAAGCAGAAAGGACTGCAGATGAATGGAGCATTGTAAGGCAGAAGATAGTAGAAAGAAATAAAGCTTTAGAACTAGACGGGAGCTAGATCACGTTAGGCTTATAGGCCACAGTAGGCAGTTTTATCTTATGTGCCAAGAGAAGATATCAAAGGGTCTGAAATTATATCAGAGTTTTAAAAAACTGGTTAACTTCACTCAATAAATTACTAGTGTATAATTGTGGATTACACAAATAACTACGTGTATAATAATGTAATATGACTGTCATGACAGGAATGTTCCTGTTCCATAAGTTTGGTTTTAAATTAACCAGGAAGAGCCATCAAAGGTTTGATGCAAGTTCAGGATAACTTAATAATTGTACCTCATCACTTTAAAGTTTAGCATCCACTTCAGCATGACTTTCAGGGTAAATGACTAAATAAATCTGTGGCTCAAATTACCCCAACATACCCCTTTGGGAGCAGAATGTTACTTGGAACATAGTTTTATAATTAAGGTCTAATTGTTATTGATGTTCAGACAAATGTTCTTGCCGGCTTCATCTCTAAGAAAGTAAAAAACAGATTTTTTCCCCTTTCCTTACTGACAAATAACACTTGAATAAGTGCTCGAGGAGATGTTACCTCTGATTTTAGATGTTGACAGGAGTTTAAATTAAAGCAGAAAGGACCAAAAATTTGATCTTTGTGGGCTGAAGGTTTATCCCCCACCCATTACAAGAACATCTGAGATAGCTTCAAAAATTAAGCACCGAAAAAAACAGTGCAATAAAGAGGATAAAAAAGAGTACAAATCTCTTCCTCTTTCAAAAGGGAATGACTTTACAATAGATGAACTCGATAACTAAATTTTGCCGTGAATTTTCTGGAAACCAAGACAAGAGAGTGGTAGTTTGCATAATGTTTATTATCTGATTTTTAAAATAACACATCAGAATCACTCTGCAGAAACAGACTTTCTCTTTCCACAGAGAGAAAAATTTATCCTGTACATGTTTATAAAAAGGACATTGGGTATCTAGTGGACAATACATTAAAGTAAAATTTTACAAGAAAGAAGATAGAAATGCAGTTAAAAATAAATGTTTCTTGGGCCAATGTCTGTAAAAGCTAAGACTGGTATAAATCCACAAAGGAATATTTGTAGGAAGCCAAGGTATTGTGGTCTAGACACCTTGCTTTATGACAGGGGCTGTGTTTAGAGAACCTGGAAGAAAGAAGACATTTCCTAACATGTCCATTAGACACTTTCTGCTAAACTGCAACTGTTTTAAGCAAGTCTTTGATCAGTATTGTGTTGCAGTCAACTTGGAAAAGTACAAATCTCAGGGAAGGCAGACAATTAGGATTATCAGTCAAAGTGTGTTCTAAATGGCCAGTGATGAGGGCGGCTGAGCTGTCCTGCTGGGCTGGGAGGTTAAGACATAGACTTGTCTGGAGCATGTCCCACTTCATCACAAGTTTTCTGGAGAAAGATACATATTTTCCTTGGAAAAGAGCTTTGAATATTCTTGAGAACTCATACAATCCTTTGTTGTAAACCCAGATTTCCAACCCTGAAGTCATGAAGAAAGGAAAAATATGTGCAGTGTAAAAGGGAGCCTGTGACTGGGGGATATCATTTCATGGGGAAGTTTGCTGATTTTATGGCTTCTCTTACAGCTGTTTAAGTCAAACCTATATGATACATTGATAGTTTTACATTTTTAAACTTTCTTAATCATTGTGTTCTAATTTGGCTTTGTGTCTTTGCTAAATTAAAAGGCTGGGTTGTATCTATTTTCTCTTTTCATTAAGTTTATTTACTTTTTTCTTTTTTTTTGAGATGGAGTCTTTCTCGGTCACCCAGGCTGGCATGCAGTGGCACAATCTTGGCTCACTGCAACTTCTGTCTCCTGAATTCAAGTGATTCTCCTGCCTCAGCCTTCTGAGTAGCTGGGAATACAGGCATGTCCCACCATGCCTGGCTCATTTTTGTATTTTTAGTAGAGATTGGGTTTCACCATGCTGGCCAGGCTGGTCTCGAAATCCCAACCTCAAATGATCCATCTGCCTTGGCCTCCCAAAGTGTTGGAGTTACAGGTGCGAGGCACCATGCCTGGCTAGAATTATTTACTCTTAAAAATTAAGACTAAATATTAATTTCTCAGTTTGCAACTTGATTGTGTGTGCATGTAGAATTTTATTCAGCTGTGTAACATATACATCTTGTCCTTCTAGCTGGATCGTTCTTAAGGTAAATAAACATAACAGCAATGCACTTATACAGGGCATTTATTATAATGTTGTCTAGGAAGTCAGCTATGCAAAGGTACATGGCTATCACAAGAGGACTTATTCCTGGATAAACTCAATCTGCTTGGATGTAGGTGTTTTCCATGTGGAGTCCACTGGGTCCATTATTAGCCTCCACAAGTTCTTCAAGGCCATAGTACCTGCCCTCTGGGAACCTAGAGAAGCAGAGGCTTAGCACAATTGCTGTACGAAGTAGGTAATGGATACATGTTTCCTGAACAAATAACCAAACAAATGATGAGAAAGTTTCACATACAGCCATAACATAGGACTGACTATGAAAGCCAGAAGATAAATACCAAGAGGTACTGAGTTTAAGGAGGAAAAGAGGACAACTACATCCAGCTGGGTGAATCAGCAAAGGCCCTAGAGAAAGGGTGATATTTAGATGAGAACAGAAGAAGAAAAAGAATTTTAGGCTATGAAGATGGGAAAGGAAAATAAATGTAGTGATTATTGTCTTCATCTGGGCAGCACCAATGCCAGGGCAACATTAGTAGCAGACTCTGCCATCCTAGCTAGTGTGTGGCAGATGAGTCAAGTTAGGCCAATCATCATTTCACTTTAATTCAATTTATTTTATTTTATGTTTTTGAGACAGGGTCTCTCTCTGTTGCCCAGGCTGGACTGCAGTGATGCAGTAATGGTTTACTGCAGCCTAGACCTCCTGGGCTCAATCAATCTTCCCACCTCAACCTCCCAATTAGCTGGGACTACAGATACATGCCATCATGCCTGGCTAATTTTTTTTTTGGTAGAGTTGGAGTTTCGCCATGTTGCTTAAGCTGGTCTTAAACTTTGGGGCTCAAGCGATCCTCCCACCCAGCCTCCCAAGTGCTGAGATTAGAAGAGTGAACCACTGCCCCAGCTAGGAGACTTAAGCCTCTGCAATAGAACACGTTGAGGCTAAGAGACACTTCATTCAAGCCAGGCCAATCACATGGTCTCTCCTAAGGGTCTGGAACTTGAACACACAAGATGGAGAAGCTAAGAGGGAGTTGACTGGGGTAAGGCCACCTTGAAGACAGCCGTTGGAAGAAGGTTCCCAGGCTCCTTTTACTCAGATCTCTGAACTGCCTTGGGACATGGACCTCAGAACACTTAATTGTCCTGCTCTTCTTTAGAGTCTGTGAGCTACCCCTCCAATTAATAACCCTCCAGCTCCTTTATTTTTGTTAAGTCAGTACAAGTCAGTTTATTCCTTACAAAGAATTCTTAATTATACAACTAACGGAAAGGCATGGAAGCAAGAAAATAGGAATTCAGAAAGATTGAGTATTTTAGCAGAAGTGAAGTATAGGAAAATAATGGGCTATGATACTGGAGAAAGAGAAAATGACCTTATTGTTGAGGGATTTAAAGTCCAGGGTGAGGTTCAGTTGACCTCATTATTCACAGATCGTGCATTCCCAAATTTACTGACTAAAAGTTACTTCTTGTCCCCAAATCATTACTCATGGTGTTTTCACGGTCATTCTGACACACACAGAATGGCAAACAAATAGATGCACACATTCCCAGCTGAGGTCAAAGGTCAAACAAGCTGAGATTTTGTCTTTTTGAAAAAAAAAAGTCTTCTAAATATTACAGTATTTAAATGACATAGGTTGTATATATTCAAGGTGTACAATGTGATAATTTGTGTAACGATTATCATAATCAGATTAACACGTCTTGTTTTAGCTCTCCTAACTATAAACAACTATCCTATTTGTGGTATATTTAGTGACAAGTATTTCACCTTTTCGTGCTTTTTGTTGATGATTTCACTGTTTAAAATGCCCCCAAGTATAGTGCTAAAATGCTGTCTAGAGTTCCTAAGTGCAAGCAAGCTGTGACGTGCCTTAAAGGCAAAATACATGTTTTAGATAAGCTTTGAAAGGCAGGAGTTACATGTTGCTGGCCTTGTGTTCAATGTTAATTATTCAATAATATGTATTAAATGTCTTTAGACACAGGCACATACAACAGGTTATATATTGATTGACAAAAATTTTGTGAGCAGGGGCTTTCTGGAACCTAACCCTATTGTCCCTAGAGGCAATGGTTCAGTATGCACTAATTCAGTATTAACAGTGACATTCTAGAACATAACTACTGTAACTAATAAAAATAAACTATACTTAGATTTAACTTTATAATCAAAGGGGAGTTATTGAAGGTGTTGAACACAGAACTGATGTGTTCACCACTGTGCAATGGGAGAATTATTTGTGTGGCAAATATGCAGAGTCTATTGAACCTGAGAGAGATTAGAATCAAGGAGACCAATGGAGGCTGTCTGGGAAGTTACCTTCCAGCAGTAAAGAAGGTAAGAACTTTCTTAAGGACTGTGGTACCAGAAAAGAAGACACGCAGGTGAGATATTGAGAAGGCAAAAAATATAGGAAGTTTGTGACTCTGGGACCAAGTTAAAGAGCAAATCAAAAGAAACACTAAAATTTCGAGTCTGGGTGAGCGGGAGAAGGACTGACAAGGTAAAAGGTATGTCAGCCAAGAAGATGGTCAGGAGAGGAAGATGATGGATTCAATCTTAGATGTGCTGAATGGGAGACCTGTTGCTATGTCAATGTATAGTTAATACTCAACAAGCAATAATTGTATTGTTGATAATAATTATGAGGAGAATAGTGGTGGCAGATGAAGATGAGAGGGAGGAGAAAAATATTGCAGATATTTGCCAGGAAAGCTGGCACTCAGATGCCCTCTTCACAGCCAATATCCAAAATAGCTGAGCTCTGGATAGCCCCAAAATGCCAGTCACTGCATCCCTCACTGTGCAAATTTGGGGGTGACACAGCAGAACTGCTGGAGTTTTTAGGCTTTCAGCAATCAACTCTTGCAATGCAAACGTAACATGGACTCATGTCGCTTGGGCCCACCCATCTCACCTAAGAGAGATTCCAGCATCAGCAATAAGCTGTCTAGCAGCAGCTCTTGTCAGCAGCCCTCAGAAAAAAAACTCTCCTCTACTCCATCCAGAGGCTCAGATCTTGTTTGGGGGGCCTGGAGCTTACGTGCAAAGCTGAACCTGGAGACTAGAGGGTCTGCTGCTGCACTGTTGCTCCATTAGAGAGGAGCTTGGAGCCAGGCGCGGTGGCTCATGCCTGTAATCCCAGCACTTTGGGATGTTGAGGTGGGTGGATCATGAGGTCAAGGGATCGAGACCATCCTGGTCAACATGGTGAAACCCCGTCTCTACTAAAAATACAAAAAATTAGCTGGGCATGGTGGCGCGTGCCTGTAATCCCAGCTACTCAGGAGGCTGAGGCAGGAGAATTGCTTGAACCCAGGAGGTGGAGGTTGCAGTGAGACAAGATCACGCCATTGCACTCCAGCCTGGGTAACAAGAGCAAAACTCCATCTCAAAAAAAAAAAAAAAAAAAAAAAAAAGAGAGGAGCATGGATGGTGCCTTCTGCTCTGAGCCTGTGTCTTTGTGACCAAGCTTTCTTCTATCTCAAAAGCCTGGTGTGAGCAAGAAGAAAGTCCCTCCTCCTTCTTGTCCCATGGGTTGCCTAATTCCTTGGCCTCGATTTCCTTCAAGGGAAAATTCTATCCCAACCTATTTGGATAGTCTTACCTCATGGACCCATCAATTGTACAATCATAGACCAGCCTAAGATTGGTTGATTTCTGAAGGCCTAGGTAATTTAGTAAATTCAGTTGCCTCATTAAAGTTCTACAGATCTCTGCTGTATGCCAATGGTCTGTAGGTTGGTTTGGATGCTGTGGTTAGTATATACTGCATACTCTCATTCCCTGGATGCCCTGAAGAGTAAGCTGTCACCTTCATTTTTTCCAACTTCTCCAGTGGCAATCCTGCAGCTCTGTCCTGTGGCCCCAGAGGTGAGCTTGCATAAGGAGAAATGCCAGCATCAGTTGGCACAGTGGAGAATCCGTGTCAATGTCTCTGCAGCATCTCCTCACTCACCTGGCTGAGGTGATGGGGACAGCATCTCAGAGAGAGTGAGTAGTGGATGAAGAATCCAAACTAGGTGTATTAGTCCATTCTCATGCTGCTATGGGTAATAAACTCATATGAGAATGGACTAATACAAAGACTGGGTAATTTATAAAGGAAAGAGGTCTAATTGACTCACAGTTTTGCATTGCTGGGGAGGCCTTAGGAAACTTACAATCATGGCAGAAGGCAAAGGAGAAGCAAGGCACCTTCTTCACAGGGCATCAGGACAGAGTGAGTGCAAACAGAGGAAATGCCAGATGCTTATGCAATCATCAGATCTCATGAGAACTCACTCACTATTATAAGAACAGCATGTCGGGGGAAACTAGCCCCATGATTCAATTACCTCAACCTGGTCCTGCCCTTGACATGTGGGGATTATGAGGATTACAATTTGAGGTGAGCTTTGGGTGGGGACACAGAGCCAAACTATATCACTAGGTCCTCAAGGTCACATTTAAACTTCTTAGCATCACAGTATTAAAAAAAAAAAAAAAAAAGGTAGTTGCAGAAGAGTCTCTCAAAATGACCATTTTCTTTCATTATTTGCTTTCCTTCTTCTGAAATGCCCTCTGTGACTTTCCAAAATAAAATAAAGTTAGGAGAGAAAAAAATCATTCCCTCTCTCCCTTCTGATACATTGCAGCTCATTTTAGGGTTCTCCTAAGACTCACTGAGGTGAATTTCTCTAGGTAGCATAAAACGGGCCTTTCAGAAAAGGCACTTACAGATGTTACAATGAAACCAGACATCTTTGCAGCTGACTTATCAAAACCCTTCAAGAACCATTTCAAGGCAGGTGGCAAAGGCAATAATGTTGAATAAAGGGAGTACATCCAGAGGCAGAAGTATATTGCATGTTCTAAAAGGAGAGAGAAATAGGAAGTCCACGAGGAACCATTTTCCCCATTTTGTTCATGTCTTTTTACCAGTTTCTGAGCATGAACCAATATAATTTTTCCAGAGCCCATTCAAAGCCAGAGGGAGATAAATAAAGGTACTTCTTTTCTCAGCTTCTCATAAAGGCATGGTAGAATTCTATTCTGAATTTGAAGGTAATTATAGAAAGTTGCTTTTCTGTTCCTTTAAGAGGAACAGTCAAAAATAACCTCCTGTAAAGTCATGGTCTTTGACAGTTAACCAAAAAGAGCATCATCTTTGAATAAATGTACGCATCAATGGAGGCATAAACCACACAAATTATACTTTATATTAAAATCTCTGCTGGTTAAAAAGAAAGGGGGACTTGCAGCCCAGGAGAACAAAGGTGCCTGGATGGCTTCCAGTAGGACATCCAGTCCTAGAGAAGGACTGGGCTGCAGCAGCCTGTTCAATCAATGCAGTGAGTCAGCACTGTGGAAAGAGAATCAAGTGAGAGCAGTGAGCCTTGAAAGGCAGCCTGCCTTGGAGCTGGAGAGGTTGCTGGAGAGGTGGGGCCATGTGCCAACTGAAGCCCATACTCCTTCCTCCCAGTGCCCATCCCCATGGGAGAGATCTCAAGGGAAAAATAGAGTCTTTGAATGCTAGAACATTCCAGCTGGGTGGGACACCCAGGGCTCTTCTAGTCCAACCAGCCAGTTACATGGTCCAGAAATGGAGGCTCTGAGACAGCAATAATAAAAGCTAACACGATATGCTTTTCACATTGCGGGTGCTCTTCTCATCACTCCATGTATAATAATGTGTAATTTAATAAAACAGTAACTCTTATCTTCTCAAGGGACCTGAGAGTTGGTGCTGTAATCTTGGAGTCCTTATTTTACAGATGAGAAATTTGAGATAAAAGGAAGTTAAGTAACTGGCTTAAAGACCTATAAGCAGAAAGTGATGAAGCTCCTTAGTAATGACCTTGAGGATCCTCACCTCAGTCCTCTGAGCTTTTGTCTTTTTTACTTCCAGCACTTTCCTGACTGGGTAGTTGCAAAATTTCAATGCACCTCTAGTGGCTCTGGGTACACGTTAGACATGTAATTGTTAAGAGGAGTTGAAGATGTTCGTGAAGCAGGGAAGGGAAGGAGGACCATGCTCAATGCTGTATGTCTCTAGCTAGTTAGGTTTGCTTTAACCCTGAAAGGCTCCTTTTATGGTACCTTTGCTTAACCTAGGCCACAAGTTGACAGGGAAAACAGAGGAGTGAGAAAAAAGCAAAGAAGTTGAAGAAGGCCAAATCTACAAAAAAAGTGAGAGATTGTATTTGACAGCATTCTCTAGAGAAACAGAACCAACAGCATGTTATGTATCCATCTCTCTATGTCTGTCTGTCTGTCTCTCTCCATCTATATCTAACAATAGCTCAATCTTGCTATTAATATCTATCAAATAAAAAATTGGATCACGAAATTATGAAAAATGGGAGGTTCTAAAAGCAAGCTGGACACCCAGGAAAGCAGACGGTATAGTTCTAAGTTCATGATTGGCAGCCTTGAGACCAGGAAGAGCTGATGATTCAGTTTGAGTCTGAAGGACGAACAAACCAATATCCCAGCTTGAAGACAGGCAGGTAGGAGGAATTCCCTCTTATTTCAGGGAGAGTCAGCATTTGTTGTTCTATTCAGACCTTCTACTGACTGGATGGAGCCCACACACATAAAGGAGAGTAACTGTTCTCTCAGTCCATTGATTGAAATGTTAATCTCATCCAGAAATACTCTCACAGGCACACCCAGAACAATGTTATACCAAATAACCGGATGACTCATCGCCCAGTAAAGCTGACACATACCATTAGCCATCACTAGTTCATCCCTTGTCAACCTGGCACCCATATGCATCTCCTGACTTAATCTTAGGTATTTAATCTCCAAATAAAGATAATAACAAGGTTATAATTCTGCCTAACATGATGCAACTATTCTTCTCACAACTAAAATCAAATTAACTTCTCTCCCAGAAGAGAAAGTGAAGTCCTTGAATGATGTTTACTTTTCTCCTTTATGTTCTGTAACTTCAATACTATGGTATGATTAAATGCTATAAAATCAAGTCAATCAATAAAGTCATGTACATCTCATGTTACACTATAAGGGAATGAGAGGAAAGAAAACAAAGACATTTGCTTATTACACACACACACACACATTCATAACAAAATAAGGAACAAATAATCATGAGAATTACAGTCCTTGTTTTTGTAACTGGTCATGTGGTCACAGCTGGTATTTATAACTACCTTCTTCTACTATCCATTCCATACTTTGCATCTTAAGCAAACACCTCAGCTGGTCATTTGCTTTTTTTAATCTGGTAGGCTAACCCAAACCTTTATTCCTGAAGGGTCTGAGCTATTACCCTCTCTCAATTAGGTTGTGGCAGTTTTCCATTGTTTTTCATTGCAATGAAATGGTAATACTAAGAGATGCCCCAAAAGATCTCCCGTATTCTAGAAATACTCTTCCCTACCTCCATTAAGGACCAGTAATCCAATTTCCCCTTGTTTTTCAGGATCAATCATCCCAGCCAATACAGTAAGTCATTTCTTTGCCTTCTGATTCAAAGATGTGATGAGGAACCCAAAGTGGCCAGGTGGCAGTTTGAGCATCCAGTTCAATAGAATTACGGTTGTGTTTCCTGGTGGAAGCATTTCATCCTTTGGAACTAAGATCTCTTTGCCAGAAGAACATAAGGATGCAGGAACAGCAAGCAAGTATTTGCTAGTGGGTCACTAGGAGTCATAGTAAACGATACCACTGTCATTTCTACCCCTTGACTACTGGACCCACAATTGCTGGCTACGGGAAAAAGAGCACCATACATTGGAGGCTGATATAGAGCATTTACAGTTTTCTGGAGAACCTTGCCCCAGACCTGCAAGATATTGCCACTAGCTGGTGCTATAACTGAATCATCAAAAGGCCATGCCACTGTTCTACCCAACAACTGCTTCAGGATGGTGGGGAACATGGTTAGACCAATGAAGTCTATGAACCTGGGCCCATTACTGTATTTCATTTGCTGTGAAGCAAGTTCCTTGTTCAGAAGCAGTACTGTACAGAATACCATGGTAGTGGATAAGGCATTCTGTAAGTCCGCAGATAATAGTTTTGACAGAAGTGTTGCATGCCAAGAAAGAAAATGTATTAAATATCTAGAATCAGTGTCTATTTGAGTAAGAACAAAATGCTGTTCCTTCTGTAATTGAAGAAGTCCAATATAATCACCATGCCACCAGGTATCTAGCTGAGTACCCTGAGGAATGGTGCTGTATCAGTAACTCGGCATGGGGCTCTGCTGCTGGGTGACTCAACATTGACTGCAGTCAGATTGACCTTGATGAGTACAAGTCACCAAAGGCTAAATTTATGTATAACCTCCATCCATGCTAATATGCCAACTTTATTCATGAACCCATTGAGCGATGGTGGGGTGGCTAAGGAAAGAGGCTGACTGTTATCCAAAGAATGGGTCATTCTATCCAATTGATTATTAAAGTCTTCCTCAGCTGAGGTCATCCTTTGGTTAGCATACATATGAAACAGAAATATGTTCACTTTATTTGCCCATTCATAGAAGTCTATCCACATACCTCTTCCCCAAATTTCCTTGTCACCAACTTTTCATTCGTGTTCCTTTCAAGTCCCTGACCATCCAGGCAAATCATTGGCCACAGCCAATGAATCAGTATATGATCACATATCTGGTCATTTTTCCTTCCTAGCAAAGTAAACAACTGGGTACATTGCTTAAAGTTGTGCCCAGTGGAAGAATTTCCCTTCACCACTATCCTAGGGGATGTCCCAGAGAGGGGCTGTGGTGCTATAGCTGCTCACTTTGGGTGATAACCTGCATATTGAGCAGAACCATCTGTGAACCAGTCCTGAGTCTTTTCTTCCTCTGCCAAGTGATCCTAAGAAACTCCCCACGAGGTCAGAGGTGCAGGCTGGGACAGAGAAGGCAGTGTAGCAGAAGTGGGGATCACATGCATTTGGGCCATTTCTTCATGTAATTTATTTGCACCTTCAGGACTTGCTCAAGCCTAGTCATGTATGTACCACTTCCAGCTGATAATGGAGGGCTGCTATGCACACCAAACTTTATAACTTGGTGGGTCAGATATCTTCCAGTTCATGATGGGCAGTTCAGGTTGTATGGTAACTTACTTATCTGTGGTTGTTTAGTCTTAAGGCTCAGGAGCAGGCCAAGAGCCATTTCTCAAAGGAAAAGGAGTTATGTATAGAGAATGGCAGGGCTTTGCTCCAAAATCCTAGGGGCCTATGCGGCAGTTTCCCTGTTGCAGCCTGCCCAGGTCTCTAAGCCACATCACTATCTCCCATGGACATTTTACAAGCACCGTTGGCTCTGATGGGTCATATGGCCCATGTAGCAGAGCAGCCTGCATGGCAGGCTGGACTCATTGCAGAGCCTTCTCTTGTTCTGGAACTCCCTCTCCACTGCCCCCAATGCCTGCTGCAAAACTCACAGCTTTTCAGATCATTTAGTAATTGACTGGAATCGCGTGCGCAAATGAAGATTATGTTGTTTCAAAATTCAGGAGACCACCAGGCATTGTGCCTCTTTCTTGGTTGTAGGAGGGGCCAGATGCAACAACTTAGGTTTCACTTAAGAAGGAATATCTCTACTTGCTCCACTTCACTGGACTGCTGGAAGTTTCACTGAGGCAGGAGCCCCAAATTTTTATCAGAATTATGTTCTGCCCTCTGGTGTGCAAATGTCTTACCAATAAGTCCAGAGTAGTTGCTATTTCTTACTCGTTAGGTCCAGTCAGCATAATGTCATCAATGTAATGAGCCTGTGTGGTAGACTATGGAAGGAAAAGGTGATCAAGATTCTTGTGAACTAAATTACAACATAGGGCTGGAGACCTGATATATGCCTTAGGTAGGACAGTGTATTAGTCCATTCTCACACTGCTATGAAGAAATACCCGAGACTGGGTATAATAAAAGAAAGTGATTTAATTGACTCATAGTTCCATATGGCTGGGGAGGCCTTAGGAAACTTACAATCATGGTGGAAGGCACCTCTTCAGAAGGTAGCAAGAGAGAATGAGTGCAAGTAGGGGAAATGTCATACACTTATAAAACCATCAGATCTCATGAGACTCACTCATTATAATGAGAATAGCATGGGAGAAACTGCTCCCATGATTCAGTTACCTCCACCTGGTCACACCCTTGACACATGGTGATTATAGGAATTGCAATTTAAGGTGGGATTTGTGTGGGGACATAGAGCCAAACCATATCAGACAGTGAAGGTGTATATTGCTGGCCATGCTAGCTGAAGGAAACTGCTTCTAGTGGTCCTTATCGACAGGTAGGAAGAAAAAGCATTTGCCAGATCAATAGCTCCCTGCCAGGTACCAGAAAACATGTTAATTTGTTCAAGCAATGAAATGACATCTGGCGCAACAGCTGCAGTAAGAGTTACCACCTGGTTAAGCTTATGACAATTCACTGTCATTTTTCAAGATCCATCTGTCTTCTGCACAGGCCAAACAGGGAGGTAGTGGGAATTACTACCCTTGTATCCTTCAAGTTCTTGATGGTGGAATAATATATGTAATCCCTCCAGGAATGCAGTATGGCTTTTGGTTTACTATTTTCCTAGGTAGAAGCAATTCTAGTAGCTTATAATTGGCTTTTGTCATTGTAATTGCCTTCATTTCACAGGCCAAGGAACAAATGTGGGGGTTCTGCCAGATGCTGAGTATGTCTATTCCAGTTATGCATCTAGAACTGGGAAAATAATCACAGGATGTATTTGGGGGCTCACTGGGTCCACTGTGAGACTGATCACTTGATCTCCATAAATTCCTACTCTGGCAAACCACAGTGACATTTTGGGCCGCTGGGAATTATGTAAGTTCCAAGCCAGTGTCCCTTAGTCTCTGATAAATAATTAGTCTGATTATTTTCTTTTCCCAGTGTACAGCCACCACGGTGAAAAGCCATAGTCCCCTTTAGAGATGGCTGGAAGAAAGATTAACTGTAAATTTTTGGCAGTAACATGGGGTCCTTCTGCAAGGGGTTTGGAGTCTGCAAACTGATTCAAATCTAAGAGTTCATTGAGGGGCTGAACTCTGTTTTTATTATTCAGGTTAAATTTGTGTTTATTTGATCTAGAAAAAAATGTCTGCTTATACAAATCAAGTGAAAATCTAGGTCTCCTGTTTATTTTACTTCTGGGAACACCATGACCAACTAGATAATACCCTAGGTCTGTGCAAGTCAAATTATGTTAATTGTTCTTTTGACTCTGCAGTCTATTCTGGCAACTTTATCCACCTTGCCTTTGGTGGCTGAGTGCCACCACTTGGCCTCTAATACTCTGGGACCCAGTCACTTCTACTGCATTTAGGCTCCCAATTCAGTGACTGCCATAGGTTTAACCTGTAGAGAAGAGCAATTACAGAGCAGGACTCCCCCACAAACACATTTATCATAGTATTGGTGAAAGATATATTTTCTGGACCCCTCCCAGGTGGGTAGTTAGGTCTTAAATGAGAAATCTATGCTGGCATTCCAATCTCTCTAAGCCTCTGAATCTTATTCTCTACATTAAACCAAGGCGGGTTGATTGTTTCTGACTCACTCACTGCAGATCACCTATTGGTCTATATTTCAGCCAACCGATCAAACTGTTTTAACAATCTCCCTTTCTAATTCCCTGAGTTGCAACATTAAACATTAGAATCTCTGCTTAGTAAGCCCATATAAATAAATTTGGCCTGGTCTAACTTTATGTTTCTTCCATCACTATCCAATACCCTTAATATCCATTTTCACACAAGTCTCCTGGATTTTTGCTTGTATAAATTAGAAAACTCAGACAGCTATTTTGAAGTATAGAATACCTCTTCCTGGTTCACACCTTGTATTTCACCTCTAGGGACCTGCTGTGACTTGAGTCAGTTATAGATCTAGAGCAAAGATAAGTGGTGGAGTGTGAACTCCAAGGAGACTCAGCATCGTCGTGTGTGGCAGCTGCCTGAGCAGGGTCATTACGGTAATGCATCACATTACTGCATTCCTCAGGGAAATGCATTATTCTGCTCAAACAGGAGTGGGGAGGTGACTTCCAATGGGGGTGGGGAAGCTGCTGTCAATGTAAGTGGAGAGACCTCTTCCACTGACAAAAATATTCATCAGAATTTAGGAGCTCAATGTCACCAGCTTTAGCAGGGGACTCACACACATCCCTATTCCAACTTTTAGAATCACATTTCTTCCCAATCGATGCCCTCAGTTTAAAGGCAGACACTCTATGAGGCTGGGATTTAACTTGCATTGTAATTCAGCCAGTTACGGGATGAGATTCTGGGTCTGATTTTCAGCATCCAACCCTGTGGCTGAGGCAGATAACTTTCTTTCAGGGTACACATGGAAGCTTTTGGGTAATTTATGTAATGCTTAAGCTGGGAATTCAAATCCCTGAACTTATAATTCTTTTTTTTTTTTTTGAGACAGAGTTTCACTCTGTTGCCCAGGCTGGAGTACAGTGGCATGATCTCGGCTCACTGTAACCTCTGCCTCCCAGGTTCAATGATTCTCCTGCCTCAACCTCCTGAGTATCTGAGACTACAGATTTACGCCACCACACCTGGCTAATTTTCGTATTTTTAGTAGAGATCAGGTTTCACCATGTTGGCCAAGCTGTTCTGAAACTCCTGATCTCAAGTTATCTTCCCACCGTGACTTCCCAAAGTGCTAGGACTACAAGTGTCCACCAAAACAGCTGGCTGATTTTTGTATTTTTAGTAGAGATGGAGTTTACCATGTTAGCCAGACTGGTCTAGAAGTCCTGACCTCAAGTCATCTGTCCACCATGGCTTCCCAAAGTGCTGGGATTATAGGTGTGAGCCACTATACCTGGCTGAGCTTAACATTTTCTTTCTCCACTTTGTCCAGTGACATTAGGAGAAACCAGCCAATCTCATTATATTCATTACTTTGAGAAATATGTTTGGAAGTATCATACACAGTGTCACCCAGATCCCTGTGTCATATAAGTGAGCTGATTAGGAGCATCAAATGGTGATTTTTACATATCTTCATTGCTAGATCACACCATTAGCTATCAGTCCTCTCTTTATTACTAAAAATAGAATTGTTAGCATCTTTAATCCTGTTAGAGAATCAATTTTATAAACCTCATAATCAATTTAAAAAACTCATTCTTAAAATCCTGTTCCTCAAAAACCACTCTTACTAATAAAATCTGTGATAGGGTTCTCCAGATAAACAGATACAATGGGGGTGTGTGTGTGTGTGTGTGTGTGTGTGTGTGTGTGTGTCTGTATGCATGTACGTAGGGAGAGAAAGAGGCAGAGATTTAACATAAATATTCGGCTCATGTCATTACGAAGTCTGGGAAGCCCTAAGATCTGGTATCATCACACAGCAGCACCAGGAGAGTTGATGGCATAGTTCCTTTCCATAGCTGGTAGGCTTGAGATCCAGGAAAAGCTAATGTTTCTGTTGGAATCCAAAGGCCGAAAAAAACTGGTATCCCAACTTGAAGGCAGTCAGGCAGGAAGAATTTTCTCTTATTCCAGGGAGGGTCAGTCTTTTCTTGCATTCAGACTTTCAATTGATTGGGTCAGGTACACCAATTAAAGAAGGTAGTCTGCTTTACTCAGTCTACCAATTCAAATGTTAATCTCATCCAAAAACATCTTCACAGGCACACCCAGAATAAGGTTTGGTCAAATGTCTAGGCATCCTGTGACTTAGTCAAGTTGACACATAAACTTAACATCACAGAGCCCTCATTCAAATATTTCTTCATTAAAAAAATTTTCTAAAGACCTGTTATGTTCCAGCTCAAAGGCACTGGTTTAATCATGAAATATATGTCAGTGAAAAAGACAGTTAAAAATGCTTGCACTGTTGGGTTAATACATTCTGGGAGGAAAGAAAGAAAACAAAAATATCAAATATGTAAATTATATGTTAGAGGATTATAGGTATAATAGGAGAAAAAAAACATCAGGATAAGGAGATTGGGACACTGGAAATGCTCGTGAAGGCAGCAAAAACGTTTGTCATTTTAAATAGGCTCAAGTCTAACGCCACAGTTAGTGCCCCTAATCACTGGGCTCAACTGCTGCTCTGGTAGGACAATATTTCTATAAATTTCAAAATGTGTCAAATTCTTCTGAGCCCTGGTAAAACACAAATAAAAGATTTTCTGAAAAATTAAACTCAGAAATTTCATATATTGAGCTTTTTGGTTTTAGGTCAATTATAATACAGCACGGGGATTTGTGTGTCTGAAGCCTTGGCTCAAATACGATGTAAGAAACTAGAATGAGGGATGATATAGGTAGCATAAAGAATGAGGTTGTACTATGAACCTAATTGTGTTTCCCCAAAATTTATATGTTGAATCCTAATTCCCAAGGTGATTCCATTTGGAGATAGGGCCTTTAGCAGGTGACTGAAATTCAATGAGTTTAGAAGGATGAGACCCCAATCCAATAGGGCTGTTGCCCTTATAAGAAAAGGATGAGATGCCAGAGCCCCCTCATGCACTCTCTCTCTCTCTCTCTCCCCCTCTCTTCCTCTCTGCCACATGAGGACACAGTGAGAAGGTGGCCGCCTCTAAGCCAGGAAGAGAGCCTCCACCAGAACCTAACCATGCTGGCACGTTGTCTCAGACTCTCAGCCTCCAGAACTGCGAGAAAGAAGTTTCTGTTGTTTAAGCTACACAGTCAATGGTGTTTTTCTTTATGGCAGCCTGAGCTGAGTAATACAGGAGATAAGCATGGGAAATGAGGAGTCTATGGCAGTCAGATCCTTCTTATAGGCACATACACTTTCATATATTTGGAATGAGCACAGAATTATTCAGTGAAGAACTTGAGTTGTCAAGACTGTATATATAATTTGTGTACAACTGTGATTCATCGTAAGTGGAGTTTCTGGCTAAACAGAATTCCTAAGCATTTGGGAGAATGAAGAAACTGAGTGTAGCTGCCTCATTCCTTCTGCTTGGGTTTGCTGACTGCTCAAGGCCTGCCGGGACTGGGGCTAAGGACTAAGCCCAACTCTGGCTACAGAGACTCCTGTTAGGGTGGGCTGGGAAGACTTATTGGTTTGGGAGACAGAATTCCAACGACAGAGCCTGCCAGGCTGGGCATTTCTGAGTAATCTGTAGACAATAGGAAGTTTGAGGAAATTTGGACTTGCATAGAAAATGATTAAATACATGCTGAATGGTCTAGTACATTCTGGGGACATAGAGGTCTGAGATGGAAGATTGGAGGAAATCTCAAAAGCCTAGGCTTAGGAGGTGAGTTCTATATTAGGACAAGGATGATTTTGAGAAGGATGAACCTGTATCACTAACTGCATTCAGAGGGAGAATAAGACCAACAATGCATAGATGTGTAGTTACAATTGCCAAGATTTGAGAAAGACCAATGCATTTATAACACATACAATAATCTGTGTCTTTCCGTGATTTATTATTTGCAGACAACAGAATTGCATCTCACAATTTGCCTGACTATGGTCCACTTGACATGGAATAGGCAAATGTTTGGCATACACTTTAAGGATAGCAAATTCATTTTGACTCATTCATTCATTCAAAACAAATCAATAACTGTTGAGTATCTACTCTGGGCTAGTGACTGTGTTAGGTGCTACAGATACAATGATATGCAAGACAAACATGTTTCCTGCTGGAGCTTATGGTTTAGTGATTGTGTTTTAACTTTTTCAACTCATTCTGTGATTTTCTTCATGGCCACAGCCTAACAAATGTCCTTACAAGCTAGGCATAGACACCTTTATAACCAAAAAACACAAAAATGTATTCTTTATGTCTACTCTATAAAGTGCACACTCTATGGGCATCAGCCTAGCAATTTCACCCATGGTTACAGACTCCTACTTACCTAGTGTCTCTGCAATCATTCCCTCTGGGTTTCTATCCTATTTTAGGCCTTGAGCTTTCCAAAATCTGTTCTCCAGACTGTTTTGTTTTTAATTAAAATGTACATCGAATTGAATGAGTTAACTTTTGGAAATTCACTAACAGAGTGCCTGCCATGCAGTAGGCAGTAATGCCAGTTACTGTCATTTCACTGAAAATGGAGCTAGTTACGTTTCATCTGTGTTAGCACTCCCACCTCTTTGCCGATCCAAAGAAAACCTCTCAGAGTTACACAGCAAAAGAGTATTATAGACACCATCTAAACGTGAACTTTTGCCCACAGTTTTGCTTGTAAGTGAGCAGGTTGATTTCTTATACACTCATTAAAGCATTTAATATTCTCAAACTTGAGGATAATCTGCGGCAAAGAAAAGAGCGGAGAACAGGTAGAAATGTGCTTGAAGATGATCCACATGCCTGGGATTTGCCTGTGTCTTAGGGAAGGCCAGAAACCAGAGCCTGGTCTAACTTTTAGCCGGTAAACAAAACTTTTGCTAACACCTGATCATTCAGCTACTCAGCAGCTGGAAACCACCTACCTCCAGGAACCAATTGACAAATCGCATCCCTCTTTTCCAGTTCTACAGAAATGGGCAAAATTTAAGGAACAAAATGGTAAATGCTTACTTCCAATGCTAGAGTCACCTCTTGAGCCAAAGAGCCAAAGAGGGTGGCTTGTGAAAGCATTCTAGAAAAGCAAAGTGAGAGCTGTTATGGAAAGACTGCTAGACTTGGAATTAGAGTTATACTTACAGCCCTGTTTCTTATTAGCTATATGACCTCACACCAATGCACATGCTTCACACGTAAGACTTCTAATCATGGGTGTTTGGAGAATACTCTGCCTTACCTACCTTACAAAGCCTTAGTCATGGTTTTTCATGAATAATTTCAAACATGTATAGTACAGAGAACACCTGTATGCTACATCCAGATTCAACAGTTTCCTAGATTTTGCCACACCAGTAGTAGATGTTATGCTTTTCTTTCTTGGCTAAGTGTTTTTAAGCAAATCTCAGAACTCATGTCATTTAACCACTGTATACTTCAGTGTGCATTTCTATAAAATATAGACATTTTCACATATAACCACAATGTCATCATCAACTCTAGTCACAGCAACAATAATTCTGTGATTTGTCTATCCATTAGATTCACATTTCCTGATTGTAACAAAGTTGTCATTTTATAGTGAGGTTGTTTAAAACAGTATCCAAATAGGATCACATATTGCATTTGGTTATGTCTCCTAGAATCTTTTAATATAGAGCAGTGCCTTCCTCATCATTCTATTTTTCATTACACTTTTTTTTTTTTTTTGATATGGAGTCTCACTCTGTCACTCAGGCTGGAGTGCAGTGGCATGATCTCGGCTCACTGCAACCTCTGCCTCCCAGGTTCAAGTGATTCTCCTGCCTCAGCCTTCCAAGTAGCTGGGACTATAGGCACGTGCCATTGCACCCAACTAATTTTTGTATTTTTAGTAGAGACAGGGTTTCACCATGTTGGCCAGGCTGGTTTCAAACTCCTGACCTCGTAATCTGCCTGCCTCAGCCTCCCAAAGTGCTGGGATTCAAGGCATGAGCCACCATGCCTGACCCATTCCACTGTCTTTTAATTTGTTTCTATAAACTCCACATTTTTTATAAACAAAACTTTTGCTCTAAGGGTTCAATTATAGTCATGTTTGACCTTTCTTACCAAAATTACATCACAGGCGGTACTATGTATTTTATCTTGCTTCAAGTGGCAAACATTTCTGGTTTATTCACTAGAATAATACTTAATCAGTGGGTTTAGATGGTAAAAGCCTGATCTTTTCACTGAAAAATTCTCCATTTTAAAAAACGTTTTCATTCAGTGAAAATCTTTGCCTAAATTATTATAAGTTGTAAAATGATAATGTTCTAATTCTGTCACTTCTTCAGTCCTTTCACATTAGGTGGAATTCCTCTATAAAGAAGTAATTTTCTTCTTTAACAAGGGCTACTTGGTCACACTGAAATACTGCTTCTCCAAGAAAGAAAAAATAAATGTTTAATTATTTCTCTTTAATTTTCAGAGTGAGGTTACTTCCAATGTTGACCAATGAGTCCTTTTCAATTTGGGGGGTTAAAGGCTATCTTTTTCAAAAAGTTATTATCATAAACATAGATATTTTTGCAAATTCACAAAGGTGTTCCTCAGTTAATTTGTTTTGATGTTCAAATCATCTCATCCTTGGTCAATGAGTGACCCTTCAAGCTGGTTTCAATGTTCTTTCAATGTAATTGCATTCATCTTTCATTACATCTTCGTTATCTGGGTAAAAAGATGGCCAAGGCTCATCTTATGCATTTCCTGTCTCAGATTTGGAATTAGCCATTCCTCCATGGACTCCTAGTTCCTTTTAGTGGGACACAGTCAGTTTTTGGAAACTGGGATCACGCACATGAAAGTGTAAACACTAATGTCCCTGGATCCTGGTTACTATTGGATTCCACTGTGCCACATTCTTAGTGTCTGCCACAGCAGGTCTTTCAGTTGACTGTGGTTTTTCGCTTTCATCTTCAACATGCTATACCCCCTGCCATGATTTTAAATGCATACAATGAATATTCCTTGTGATGAGGACTGGGTATAATCCACCATTGAATCTCTATGGCCTAGAACAGATCTTGAGACATGCCAGGCTGCCCAACACTTTTTGTTGCATCAATACATTTTTTCATTCTAAGAAAACTTTCCTGTCTCCCTCTTTCTGAATCAATTAGTTTTTAAAGTTTTAAATTATAATTTATATTGCTGTTAAAGTTTCTAGCACCTGATACACTGGCACAGAGTAGACATGCAATAAATATTATTAAACAAATGGACATATGATGTCATGACACCAATCTTTCAAATCTATCAATGCTACCTCATTGTTCTTGCATACATTTTAAATTCTTCAACGTGGTATACAAGGCTGTGCATCATTTGACCCTGCCTATCAATCCTGTTTAGCCCCATCTTCCACAACTTTTCTCTTGCTCACCCAGCTATAGCCTCACAGATGTTTTTTAGTTCTTTGAAAGTACCTCATTCCACTCTGCCTCTGGGCTATCCCATGCTCTTTCCTCTACCTGACATGATTCTCTTTCTTCTTCTCCCTCTTCTCCATTCTGCCCACTTAATTCCAACTCCCCTTTGGATATCCTTTTAAAATCATCTCTTTTAGAAGGCCTTGTATGACGCACACTCCCCCAGACGTCCTTGCTATATGTCCTCATAGCAAGGGGGTCTTGCTACTTTACTACCACGGTATTTATTATACCAGTACTGTGTTATTACTTGCTTAATGTCTGTAATCTCCACTAGGCTGTAAGCTCTATCCAGACAGACAACATTCCTGTGTGATCTAACACTCTATTTCCCGTTTCTCAGTAGGTGCCCAATCAGTACTGGCTGAATCAATGGATATTAGATTCATTATTAGTAGATGGTAAGCTCCTGACATACAGGAACTGTGCTTTTCCCACTGTCGTATCCTTTTTAGCTTCCAGAATAATTTGGATTACTATTAGAGATTTAAGAAATACTGATTGAGTGGCTAGACATTGTCCCTATCAAGGCATTTAGTTGCCCTAACTGTGCAGAGAAAAGCATTTCCTGGCACAGCCTACCACTCCCAATCCAGATTCTGAGTATGAAGGACTTTTCCTCCTAATGCTCTGCAATGTACCTGTATGTTCACCTTCCCACTACCCTCATCAGCTTTAGACAAATCACAGTGCCAAAGGGCCAGCAGCTAGAAAAGTGGTCTAAAAAGATTGCCACACTTGGACTGGTTGCATTTTCCTCTGTGCACCTAAGAACGATCATTTAATCCATATGACCCTGCTTTACTCCTAGGACAAGGCTGAGTGCAAGTTGGGTGAAGAACCCTGCTCTATCCAGAATGATTTCGCTGATAGGAAGTCATGCAACTGCATTCCGCGAGTCCCTTTCAGCAGCTGCTTAGTAGCAGAACAACTCTGTAACCAATTACAGCCACAGCCAGGAGGGGAAAGTCTAGTGCCACCTACTGGTTGCAAGTCAGACTGCCTTGCTTACATAACAAATACAGCCTCTACGAAGGGCAGGCATTTTGAAAATCTTGTCAACTTTAGTGTGAACTTTTATTATAGAAGGAACCATTCCATTTCATTTGGGACAGGCTGCTCCTGAATGGATCAGCATACCTGGAATCAATCAATTGCAAAGTCAGGAATAAAGGTCCTTAACAAACTGGCACAGTAGATTTAAGCTAATGGTGCAGAAAATTTCATATTGCAAAAGCAGAATTTATTTCTGGAGGCGATAAGATAGGGTGGGGGATAGTGGAGAAGTGGCATTTCTTCAGTGCATCCATTGGTATCTGATAACTACCCATTTGCAAACACAGTTACTGGTTAAGAGATGGTTTGCACAATGGTTAACACCGCAGACTTTGGAATCAAGCAAACCAGTATTCAGATTTCAGCTTGGGCCCTTATTAGCTGTGTAACCAGAGGCAAGTTGCATAACTTCTTTGAGCCTTGGTTTTTCCTATCTGTAGAACAAGAGAATAGTACTTAGTACCTGCTTATAGGATTTTGTAAGACATATTCACGTAATGTACATGAAATACTTAGCCCCACTTACTCTAATAGCACTTATTAAGGTAATTTAAAAAACAGTTACTTCCATAAGAAAGCCTTTTAGAGCATTATTTTGATATGATTTTTCCAATTATTTTCATAAAGACACAAAAGACACAGCTCAGGCTCTCAAAGAGCTTGCAGACTAGCTGGGGAAACGAATTCATAAATGCCTAGCAAGAGTACAACTGGACAGCTATTCCAGTTGAGCCATGGGAACCAGAGGAGGAAACAATGAAGTCTGTTTAGGTTGGCAGAAGAGACACAATAACCGAGTGGGGCATTGAAAGATGAAGAGAATCACAACTAAGTTGGACAAGTGAAGGGAAGAGCAAGAGTAAGGGCTTAGAGGCATGAAAATGAAAGGCGTGTTAGGAAATACAGAGTTGCCCGATGCAAGGAAAGAGAACTTTAGGTGGGATGAAGCTCAGTGTATTAAAGTCCCCAGAAGATAGTGGATCAAGGCAAGTTGGCAAGAATAGGGACAGACGCTTTGCAAGAAAGGGTTCTTGGATGTTCTGTGATATTAGTAATAGACACTGACTGGTTTTTGTCTGTCCAATGCCCATTTTTTCTGTCTTCTGAAAATGGCAACCTGGTTTTCTTTTGGGGGATACTCATCCTGAGTTTTCTGTCCATGTGGTTTGTGTTCTGCTGATCAGCTAACCTCATACCCATTTCATTTTAAAGGGTAGTCATATGATCTAGGCTTGGAGAATGTGTATATTCCATCTGCTTGATCACAGTGTCTGGTTGGAAGACTGATGATGTTACCTAAGTTAATCTAATCAGAGTGAACTCTAGGGCAACTGAGAAAGCTTACAGCATTTCATTACTGTAGGGTGAGTGTAATGAACCGGACTGTAATGAACCCTAAGGTGACTCAGGGCGACTTATAGTATTTGATTACCATAGGGATGTGCAAGTCTGGGCTGCTGGAGTCATCACAGGTCCACCAATGAGACAACAGAGGGCAAAGAAAAAGTGAAGATAGAGAACGAGATGGATTAACCCCTAACTATGCAATGTGGACTCCTGGATCCAGCATTCCTGATGAAATTTTCAATTCCTGAACTTTTCAATAAATGTATATTTTGCTTTAGGCCACATTAAATAGCTTGTTGTCACTTTCAACCAACAGATTCCCGACCAATAAAATATCACTGGCTTCCTATTTTTAAAACTGTTTGCGCTTTATATCTTATGGGACTACCTCATTGTTATAACTCATACATAACTAGTAGGAATTATTAATATATTTCCCAGCAAAATCAGGGATTTTTCTAATTCCCCAAACCAAGTCTTTCAGATATGAACTCTGTAAACTCCTGAAGAGTAAGGAAACAATAGACTCAGCAGATAGGTAAGAAAGTTATGACAACTAGTTTGCAGCCCAAGCTAGTATTTCAGTCAATAATGCATGCCATTTTTAGACAATTAAGGTTGGGTTTCAAAGCATGGGTTTCAAAGACTGTTATAGGCCTTCTGCCTATTGTTGGTCATGTTTTCACTGCTGAATTCCCGTGAATATATAAGAAGACTAAAAAGAAAGCTCTTTACTACTGACAGCTTTGATTTCAGCCCCAGCAAAGCATTATACTTGGAAATCAGCATGCTCTCCTGTTGGGCCTGGCAGCCAGCCAGCTGACAAGAAAGAGCCACTGCTCTGGGACAAGGCCATAAACAGGTGCCGGCATGCCCTCTCTCAGCTGCCCCTGCTGGAACTGCAGTGCTCAGCACGAGACATATCTGTATGGGATACACAGAGGCTTCAGCAGAGTAAAAATGTTCATAAAAGGAAGTACTTGGTATGATAGATTACATTTTTCCTATTATTACATAGTTTCAAAGGTTCAAACATTACTAAGTTAGCCCACCCAAACAAAAATCTGTCCCCTACACCCAGGGAAAAGGGGTCAATTTCAGGAGACCCAATCATGAATCATGGAGGCCTAAAAATTGTGCCATCAGAGGGAATAAAAGTAACATACCCATCCACAGTGCCCGCTGAATGTATAATACAATACACACACTCCATCTGCCTTTTTGAATCATTATTCTGACTGTACATGTAAAGAGGTAAATTCCATAGCAGATAACAAATGTTCTCTTCTAGGCTGAGGAAACAGCACATATGCTGCTAGTATAGTTATAAACTTTCCTCAAAGATAATTACTTTGTCTTACAGAATGTTATTAAAACCAAAAACTGGTCTTATCAGCTACTATTTATTTCTTCTTCCCCCCCCCCCCACCCCGAGACCAAGTCTTGCTCTGTTACCCAGACTAGAGTGTAGCGGCATGATCTCAGCTCACTGCAACCTCCACCTCCCAGGTTCAAGCAATTCTCCTGCCTCAGCCTCCTGAGTAGCTGGGATCACAGGCATACACCACCATGCCCAGCTAATTTTTGTATTTTTAGTAGAGGCAGGGTTTCACCATGTTAGCCAGGCTGGTCTCGAACCCCTGACCTCGCGATCCACATGCCTTAGCTTCTCAAAGTGCTGGGATCACAGGCGTAAGCCACCATACCCGGTCTACTATGTCTTTTTAATCAAATGTGGAAAAAAAATCACCATTTAAAATTACTCCATAAACATCAAAGGATATTTGAGGACTCAGGACAACCCCACACAGTTAACAATGTTCTTGATCAACTGCCAAGTCTAACATTACCCAGCGTCTAGGTCAAAGAGATTCCCTTTTCCCTACAAGAATGCAGACATTGAACAAGAAGGAAAACCTAAATGTGTGGGTATGTTTGTATGTGCATAGCCCCCGTGGTATTTGCTGTTATTGCACACTATTTTTTCTTCCTAGCACTTCCACAACTGTAATTAAAGAATGTGTTGTACAATGCCCTTATTTCCTCCTTGCCTCTGTCAGTGGACTGAAAACTCTGTGGGAACTGGGACTAATTGTGACTTATTTATTATTAAATCCACCTGTGCCCATCACAGAACTGAGAGAATAGCTTAACTTGTTAACTATTTGTTAAATGAGTGGAGAGTGAAAAAGAGGGGAAGCCCACTTCAAATGATGTTGAGAATATGACTAAAAAATAAAATATATTATGCTATATATGTGTGTATATTTGCATGCATATATATATATATATATATATATATATATATATATATATATATAAATTCCTTGATATGGTTTGGCTGTGTCCCCACGCAAATCTCATCTTGAATTCCCATGTGTTGTGGGAGAGACCTGATGGGAGGTAATTGGATCACAGGGGCAGGTCTTTCCCTTGCTCTTCATGATAGTGAATAATTCTCATGAGATCTTATGGTTCTGTAAGGAGTTTCTCTGCATATGCTGCTTCTTTTTTTTTTTTTTGTCTACTGCCATCCATATAAGATGTGACTTTCTCTTCCTTTCCTTCCACCATGACTGTGAGGCCTCCCCAGCCATGTGGAAGTGTAAGTTCATTAAACTCTTTCCTGTATAATTACCTGGTATTAGGTATGTCTTCATCAGTAGCATGAAAATGGACTAATACAATATATTAGTACTAATATAGTGGGGTGCTGAAAAGATACCTGAAAATGTGGAAGCAACTTTTGAACTGGGTAACAAGCAGAGATTGGAACAGTTTGGAGGGCTCAGAAGAAGACAGGAAAATATGGGAAAGTTTGGAACTCCCCAGAAACTTGTTGAATAGCCTTGACAAAAATGCTGATGATATAGACAATGAAATTTAGACTGAGATGGTCTCAGATGGAGATGAGAAATTTATTGGTAACTGGAGCAAAGGTGACTCTTGTTATGTTGTAGCAAAAAGACTGGCTGCATTTTCCCCTGCCCTAGAGATTTGTGGAACTTTGAACTCGAGAGACATGATTTAGGGTATCTTGTGGAGAAATTTCTAAGCAGCAAAGCATTTAAGAGGTGACTTGGGTGCTGTTAAAGGCATTCAGTTTTATAAGGGAAGCAGAGCATGAAAGTTCAGAAAATTTGCTGCCTGATAATGCAATAGAAATCACATTTTCTGAGGAGAAATCCAAGCCAGCTGCAGAAATTTGCATAAGTAACAAGGATCCAAATGTTAATCCCCAAGACTCTGGGGGACTGTTGGGAAGGCATGATTGGTTTTGAAATACGAGGACATGAGGTATGGGAGGGGCCGGGGCAGAATGATATGGCTTGACTGTATCCCCACCCAAATCTCATCTTGAATTCCTGAGTGTTGAGGGAGGGACCCAGTGAGTAGTAATTGAATAACTGGGGCAGGTCATTCCCATGCTGTTCTCATTATAGTGAGTAAGTCTCATGAGATCTGATGGTTCTGTAAGGGAGTCTCCCTGCACAAGCTTTTATTTTTATTTTTTATTTTTTGCCTGCTGCCATCCACGTAAGACGTGACTTGCCCTTCCTTTCCTTCTGCCATGACTGTGAGACCTCCCAAGCCATGTGGGACTGTAATCCCATTAAACCCTTTTTCTTATATACATTACCCAGTCTTAGGTATGTCTTCATCAGCCACGTGAAAACAGACTAATATTTACCTATTTCATAAAACCACCCTCATTCTGGGGAAAGATATTAATAGGAAGTGAAGACTGATCCCAAAAAAGAGAGGTCATGCTTACAGATGCAGCAAACATTGACTAAACACGATGCCGTGACAAGAATAGTAGAGCTGTACTTGTAAGGAATTTAGTCCTTATCCAGGAAAAGTAGTTAAAACACACATGAAAGATGAAAGGCTTGGATAAAAAGAAGCTTAAGGCATATTTTTTTTTCAGTGACCCCAAGCTTTCAGGAGTGTGTACCCACCTGGATACAGCCTAACAATACAGGTCCTCTTGAAACTGCCTCAAACTATGACCTTGGGACCTTTTACATCAGAGTCACGTTGGGGACTTATTAAAATGCAGAACACTGGGCCTCACCTAAAAATCCATTGAATAAGAATCTCTAGGGCTGGACACTGAAAGCCTTTTTTTGTTGTTGTTTTTTGGAACTTCCTGGTTGATTTTTTTCACATCCTAAATTTTGAAATCATTGCCATGTCAAGAAGAGCAATCTGCCATAATTTCATGGCCTGAGGAAAATAGCCCTGAAAATGCTGTATGTTAATAAAATTTGATTAAAATGTGATTTTTAAAATGTGACACTAGCTTTG
This sequence comes from Sapajus apella, assembly GCF_009761245.1. Lineage (NCBI taxonomy): Eukaryota > Metazoa > Chordata > Mammalia > Primates > Cebidae > Sapajus > Sapajus apella. The sequence goes on from NW_022436953.1 coordinate 14,989,081, forward strand.
GTAAAAATGCAAAATAATTTGTCAACTCCTTTGATGTGTTTAAATTGGGCACTGGCTTGTTTGGACACTTTTGCTTTTTTATCAAAGGGTTTACATATCTGGGATGGCTGGAGCTGGGAGTGAAAAAAGCAAAGCGTTGTGAGAGACACAAGAGAGGTAGATGGGAATAAGCCAGGAAGGGCTATTTTAAGAATATTGTTTTGTATACTAGTAACAATGGACTCTCACTGACAAATAGTGAATGTTTAAGAAGGGACAAAAAGTGTTCACTTGGCTTCCAGCATTCCTGAGAGCACTTTCTGGGAGCAGGGAGGAAAATAGGGTGGGGAAGTGTGATAACACGGAGACCAGTTGATTCCTGAAGAGCTACAGATGAGAGGAGATAGCGGCTTCGGGGTAGTGTATTGGTAATCAGAAGGTAGACCTCCTTGACTTTAAGATAGACATAAGAGGCAGAATTCACAAAACTTGGTTATTGATGGGATGTAGTAGAGGGAGAAGCAATAAGAATAATTACAGGCTTTTGACTTGGGCATTTGGATGGCGGTGACGTCTGCTTAGATAGAAAAGCCTGGATGAAGACAACCAGGTTGGTGTTGTTGAAACAAGATGGGGATAATTCATCAATTTAACTTTGGATATTTAGAGTGTAATAAAGTAGTGATATTAAAGTAGAAAAATCTAGTAAATAAATATATCTAGAATTTAGGAAAGAGATTTGGCCAGGATCAGAAACAGAGCTGTAGGAGTCCCTTCCAAAAGAAGAAAAATTAAAAGCATAGGAGTAGGTGTAATTATATAAAGACAGTCTGAAATTGGGATGAGAAGTGGGTCTAGGCTAGCACCTGAAGAACAGCAATATTTAAAGGATAAGCAAACAAAGAGGAGTATATAAAAGGAATGGAAGAAAACATCTAAAGAGGCAAGGGACAAGAAGGAGTAGGCTGTTAAGGGAAAAGAATATTTCTAGAAGGAAGAAATAGCCTACAGTAGTGCTGATGCTGTGAGTTTAAGTCAAGATGGCCAGACAGATATGTATACAAAACACACCTAAGCAAAGGAGAAGAGAAAGACTTCATATTGGAAAGTACTTAATGGCATAGAAGGGGCAGTGCTAATAGTGACTGACCAAATGCAAAATGCAGTGCAGTTAAAAGTTGCAAAGTATATTTTTTTCCAAAAGGAATAGGGTCAGAGTTAATTCTTGATGAAGGATGGATGTTCAGATAACTGAAGGAAGCCTTATGTTGAATACAAAGTCTCATCATTTTGGAGACCCAATTCCTGTATGACAGTGGCACAGTTCAATGTAGCATCAATTTTAATCATGGTCACCAGTGCACATTGGCTTCCAAATTTATTTTAGTGATTTAAAAAAAAAAATGTATGCTGACCAGGATTCATTCATTAAACTTTTCTTTTAAGAGCCACTAATTTCACTTGGCCAGATAGCTCTCCCTAATTTTAATGCCATTTGGGTCTGATCAATCTGTCTCCTCCCCTTGTACTCCTCCTTTGAGTTTCATGGTTCCATGGGTGAAACATGAAACTTCTATTCAAAACTATTCTTAGAAGATTTTGTGGATGATACAATTGGAGCTCTTCAACTCTCAAATGTTGGAACATTCCACAGACAAAATCTGTCACATTAGAACTGTAAGATCCCTTAGATGTAATCCAGTCTCCCATTTCACAGGGAGCAACATGTGAACCTAAGAGCTAAATTAACTTACCCAAGGCCATACACAGTGGAAAAACTACATCAGGTAACTCCAGTTATGGGTTCTAATTGCCTTTCAATAAGCACTCTATTTCCTCATTCCATGTTGCCACTGGTCCTCCAGAAGATGAAATTTGGTCATAGCCATTGGCTCAGATTATGGTCACATGGAACAATCAGACTCAATTCCAGGATTTTTTTGAGTTATTAGGGAACCACGCCATTGTTTTTGAACTTAAGCAGCTACCACAATTTTACCCTTAGACAAAAAGAATCTTTCTGAGAATAGAGCGAAGACAGTAGAAGACAGAAAGAGATTAGATCTTAGTGCCATGGTATCAGCCACTTGTCAAGCCATGCCTCATGAACCCTACCCATGAAGGTGCCACCTAAATGAGCCCTTTTTGCATAATTAGATTATGTTTTCTGTCACTTACAATTAAGAGGGTCCTGATTTATTAAGTAATTCTTCCACTGTCCCTTAACTGAAAGCAAGATTCCCTAATGGAGGTGAAATGCACTGGTTGTAAGTCTGAAGACTAGAAGAATCTCAAGCAGACTTTAAAACATGTGCCTCATGCTCATGTCACTTCCTGAGAAATTTCTGGCTTGAGTAATCTTATTCGGCCTTGGCTTTTGTTGCTTCATTATGATATTTAGGTGAAGAGGCTGCAGTCATTCTGATTCTTGAAGAAAGTAATCACATCAGAACCTTGGTCCCCATGCTGGGAATCAGCTGGCTCAACTTTCCCTAGGACAATACCAAGGAACCTTCAAAAGCAATTTTCTATCTTCCCATTGATTAAACCCAAAAACCATTTTTTAGAAATAGGAGTTGATTGTTCAACAAGAAAAAGCTTGCAAAGCTTCAGCATGGTTTTCTCCATGCTAATTGTAGGTTTAAAATGAGAGAATCAACATTACGTATTTCTGTGAAGAATAAAGATAAACAAGTATTTTGAGGGTTGAAAGGGTATAGGTCTTCAGGGCTAACAACCTGGCTCCAGTCTGAATTTTGCCACTCATAGCTGCGTATCCTTGCCATCTCTGGACCACAGTTTTTGTTATTTATTTATTTTTTGAGACAGAGTCTCACTCTGTAGCCCAGGCTGGGTTGCAGTGGCACGATCTCGGCTTACTGCAAACTCCACCTCCTAGGTGCAAGTGATTCTCCTGCCTTAGCCTCCCTAGGAGCTGGGATTACAGGCACCCACCACCACGTTTTTGTATTTTTACTAGAGACAGTTTCACCATGTTGTCTGGGCTGGTTTGGAACTCTTGACCTCAGGGATTTGCCTGCCTCAGCTTACCAAGTGCTGGGATTACAGGCATGAGCCACCATGCCTGGCCAGGACTATAGTTTTTGATAGAGTAGAGGAACTGGATTGTTTGTTTCTTTAGTGGCTACTTGTTTACTAATAGTATGTCAGAATCACTGAGAAAATGCATTTTGGGGGTCAGGATTCTCACAATGTAACTTACTAGCTGAATTACCTTCTGCAAGAATCTTGGCCTCTCTGAGCATTTGTTTCACGATCTAGAAATTGTGGTAAATAAATGTATTTACATTTTAGGGATTTTTATGGAATAAATAAGATTATACACATAGACTTTAACTTACACGAGTTAAATAAATTGCAATAATAATTATTAGCAACTTAAAATTTTATAAAAGTTTCAAAAGATATAATGAGAGATAAACTCTTTTAAGACTAGGAGCCCTGCTGTTTGATATGCGTCAGGAATTGCTTTAAAGTATAGCGCCTAGGATGACTGTACACAGGACATGGAGGGAGGAGCTGGTCATCTTCATGGTCTTTTCTTTTACCTGTTAACTTATTTTGCACAGAAATGTGTAAAGTATATATATTTGTATATATAAACATAGATACATGTATATATACACACATACATATGTATACATACACAAAAATGCATGTATACTTTTGGCCTCTGAACAATGAGAGGGTTAGGTGTGCTGAATCCCCCAAAAGTAACTACTGATAGTCTACTGTTGACATAGTTGATGACATAAACAGTAGATTAACATATATTTTATATAATATATGGTGCTCTTATAATATATTAAGCTAGAGGTAAAAAATGTTATTAAGATGATCATAAAAAAAGGAAAATAAATTTATTAGTCATTAAATGGAAGTGAAGCATCATAAGGTCAGAGTAGGCTGAAGAGGAGGAGGAAGAAGAGGAGGTTGGTCTTACTGTTTCAGGAATGTTAGAAGTAGAAGAAAATTTATGTGTAAGTGAACCCACACAGTACAAACCTATGTTGTTCAAAGGTCAACTCTGTGTGTGTCTGTGTGTATATGTGTATACACACATGATATTATGTATGTGTGTGTGTGTATATATATGTATATGTGTGTATATATGTAATCTTGGCTTACTGCAAACTCCACCTCCTAAGCACGTGATTTTATGTGTGTGTGTGTGTGTGTGTGTGTGTATGTGTGTGCGTGTGTACATATATATATAATCACATGGGAATAAAAGAAGAGCTTTTTCCTAAGTAGGCCCTTTCCACAAGGAACACGTTAGTAGAAAAAGGGTGAATGTGGTCTGGTTTCCTCTATACCACCCAGAGTCTGACCCTATGGCTCATGAGCTTGGCCCTGCATGGACCCCTTGCAATAGCCTAGTGAAAAGCCCACAGGGAGATAGGGGGCCAAACTGTTTTCATATGCTAGGCTTCAGAATCTCCCTGCTGACTTTGCAGCATGAGAACAAGAAGTATAAATTCCTTTTACCCTTGTAGGACCTTGGTCATAGCTCTACAGAATTCAAATGTGTAAGATTTTTTAAAAAGTTTAATCTTGGCAAAATATTGTCTGAAAATGCAGAGATTTCTGCCTGTGTTAGATGACTTAATGGTTTTGGGTGGCAATGATGTATTTTCTTTAAAAAGTGTTTCCTTTAAAATGTATTTCTTAGAAGACAGAAGAGAGTCAACCTTAAATGTCTGAAAAGGCTTCCATCTTTTTTATAACATAATTTTTCAACATGTTCCTTGAAGAAGTATGACAGAAACAATTGCTTTAGAGAACAGTGAAATTATACTTAATTTAGCAATGAGAGTAAATCTCTCCTCTGCAGCATTTCACTTCTAATCAGTCTTAAGTAATAGTGAGGAGACGTTCATTGGGAGCATAATTTACTCTTCATATAAAAGAAAAAAAATTCTAGAATAATTTACTACATTTACATCTCCAACCCAAACATAAAATGAGAGGGAAACCAATTTTCTTATCACATGAGATGATGATTTACAGGAGAAAAGAATTAATTTATCTTCTTGTAGGACATGAAAATATCCAAGAAAAAACCATCGTGATTTTTTTTAAGTACATAAAGAGAGACAAGTACCACGCAAATACCTTTGATCTCAAAACCTTCCTCTTTTTGTGTCTTAAAAAAAGACTTGTGTCTTGTCTCCCAGTCAAGCATAATGAGCATAGATTCTTGAAAAGGTTGTAGCCTCACTTTGAGCTATAATGTTCCCTCCTTCTGTGAAATGTTCTGTATCAGACACTTTCCAATGCACACTTTTTATATTTAATTACTTCCTGTACACAAAGAAAAAAAATGTTTCCAAAGGACTGTTAAACATTAAACTTACATGAAATCTTAGCATGCAGCAAACAATTTGCCCAAATTTTCCCCAGTCATCTTGAAAGTTTTTTTCTCTGAAAAAGATGTTAGCTTTTTCTGTTTTAGCAAGACACGCCTGCAGAGTTTTTTCCTCCTGCCAGCCTCTCCTTTGAACAGTCTTAATCCCACCTTCATTGACTCTCCTCAGCTATCACAGAATTTTTTTCATCAAGAAAGTATATATATATATATATATATATATATATATATATATATATAT